>NC_090438.1:658414922-658697422 GCF_031143425.1 Pleurodeles waltl | reverse complement strand
TGCCTCTCTGTGATGCATTTTGTCCAGCGGGCTCAGTCTCTGGTCACCAGATGTCTGTTGTCTCAGCAGTGTGAAAAATTCCCATGCTTAGGAATAATAGTATCCTGTAACAGGGTGAGTTGTTACCTCCCCCTCGTAGGAAGCCACTTTGGGCTTTCAAGACCCGAACATCCAAAGAAGGGTTAAGATATTTTGAGAGTGGCCAAAATAGTGCACATTGGAGCTGCTTGATACCACATATAGCTGGAAAGTCATCACCAAGAGAGAGGTGACCTGGCAGCCAGTCCATTGACTAGTTATCACATCATCCCTCTAGGGCACTTTCTTGGAAAAAATGACACCCTGAACCTCCAATCATGCTGGAACTGGAGATGGGACCAAAGGGGACTGCCTTGTTGACCTCTGGACTAAGCAAAGAGGTTGCACCATCTGCTGGTCTGTAACTTAGACTAGTGAAGAAGACTGTGGCTTGAGGAAAATCAGCTCCCTGGACCAAAGAAGTGACTCCAAGGATCAGTTGGCTGACCTCCTGGAACCAACACTAGGGCCAACAAAGCTGAGGTAACATAAGTCAGTAGCTACTTCTGGAGAATCTCCACTAAATACCTATGGGTGCCCCAAGAAGCTGATCCTTAATGGCCAAAGGTTGCACTCGAGTCAGCCGGCACAGGAGTGTTGTCGGAGTCCAAATTGGTCACCCAAGAGGGACACCAGCCTTCACCAAAGGATATTGCTGGGACTGCTGTGGAAAGAGTGGTAACCCAGTTGCAACTGGCCTTCTACTGTCTCAAAGAGGATTTAGAGGGACCCTGCACTTTGGCCAAAGTTGTCCCACCTGACGCGTGGACTGAGGAATAGCCGCAAAGGCCCCTCCAACTGCAAAACACCCAGGGCATCTTTGGGAATCTTCCACCTTCATCTGCAGCATTAGGACACCTTCTCTGAAGTCTGTCAGTTGTGCTGTAAAGTTTGGAACTGGACTGGAAAATGCTTTAGTGACCAGGTAACACTCCTTGTTGGCACCACAGACCTTTTCTATGTCAGATTCGGTCACCCAAGTCGGGCCGGAGTGGTCAGAAACAACTCTTACAAACTTTTCAAAAGTTTACAAACTTGACAGTTAAAAACACTTGTTTATGGGTGAGCTATGATTTCAAGTTTATTTAAAAATCTTTCTCAAGAACCCTTATCTTTAAATCTAGAAATTCACATATATATCATCTATTTTTATAAGTTGGTGTCACATTTCTTTCATTTTTGTGGCTCCTTTGGTTGTTTGGTACTGTCACATGAATTACACAGGTTTCTTTGTTTAAGCCTTGCTTCTTGAAGCTATAAATACCCAAGAGCTGAAGATTTTAGGAACGATCTGACTGGTCCCAAGACAGTTATTGAGTGGGTAATACACAATGAGGCCTTAAAGCCATAACCTGCAATACACCAAAGTCCTCACAAGAGCATTTCTTGGTACCTTTGTGTATTATTGATTAGTGTTTTATGTAAGTTCATTATTTAACCCCTTCGCTGCCAGGCCTTTTCCCCCTCCTGTGCCAGGCCTTTTTTTGCTTATTTGGGGCAGTTCGCGCTTAGGCCCTCATAACTTTTTGTCCACATAAGCTAACCAAGCCAAATTTGCGTCCTTTTTTTCCAACATCCTAGGGATTCTAGTGGTACCCAGACTTTGTGGGTTCCCCTGAAGGAGGCCAAGAAATTGGCCAAAATACAGTGAAAATTTCATTTTTTTTCAAAAAAAATTGAAAAAGTGGCTGCAGAAGAAGGCTTGTGGTTTTTCCCCTGAAAATGGCATCAAAGGGTTTGCGGTGCTAAACTCAGCAGCTTCCCAGCTTTCAGGAACAGGCAGACTTGAATCAGAAAACCCAATTTTTCAACACAATTTTGGCATTTTACTGGGGCATACCCCATTTGTGCAATTTTTTTGTGCTTTCAGCCTCCTTCCAGTCAGTGACAGGAATGGTCATGAAACCAATGCTGGATCCCAGAAACCTAAACATTTCTGAAAAGTAGACAAAATTCTGAATTCAGCAAGGGGTCATTTGTGTAGATCCTACAAGGGTTTCCTACAGAAAATAACAGCTGAAAAAGAAAAATATTGAAATTGAGGTGAAAAAACCATCAATTTTTCTCTACGTTTTACTCTGTAACTTTTCCCTGCAATGTCAGATTATCGAAAGCAATATACCGTTACGTCTGCTGGACTCCTCTGGTTGCGGGGATATATAGGGTTTGTAGGTTCATCAAGAACCCGAGGAACCCAGAGCCAATAAATGAGCTGCACCCTGCAGTGCGTTTTCATTCTATACCGGGTATACAGCAATTCATTTGCTGAAATATAAGGAGTAAAAAATTGCTATCAAGAAAACCTTTGCATTTCCAAAAAGGGCACAAGATAAGGTGTTGAGGAGCAGTGGTTATTTGCACATCTCTGAATTCCGGGGTGACCATAGTAGCACGTGAATTACAGGGAATTTCTCAAATAGATGTCTTTTTTACACACACTCCTATATTTGGAAGGAAAAAATGTAGAGAAAGACAAGGGGCAATAGTACTTGTTTTGCTAATCTATGTTCCCCCAAGTCTCCCGATAAAAATGGTACCTCACTTGTGTGGGTAGGCCTAGCGCCCGCAACAGGATATGCCCCAAAACACAACGTGGACACATCACAGAAAACAGAGCTGTTTTTAGCAAAGTGACTACCTGTAGATTTTGGCCTCTAGCTCAGCCGCCACCTAGGGAAACCTACCAAACCTGTGCATTTCTGAAAACTAGAGACCTAGGGGAATCCAAGGAGGGGTGACTTGTGTGGCTCGGACCAGGTTCTGTTACCCAGAATCCTTTGCAAACCTCAAAATTTGGCTAAAAAAACACATGTTCCTCACATTTCTGTGGCAGAAAGTTCTGGAATCTGAGAGGAGCCACAAATTTCCTTCCACCCAGCGTTCCCCCACGTCTCCCGATAAAAATGATACCTCACTTGTGTGGGTAGGCCTAGCGCCCGCGACAGGATATGCCCCAAAACACAACGTGGACATATCACAGAAAACAGAGCTGTTTTTAGCAAAGTGACTACCTGTAGATTTTGGCCTCTAGCTCAGCCGGCACCTAGGGAAACCTACCAAGCCTGTGCATTTCTGAAAACTAGAGACCTAGGGGAATCCAAGGAGGGGTGACTTGTGTGGCTCGGACCAGGTTCTGTTACCCAGAATCCTTTGCAAACCTCAAAATGTGGCTAAAAAAACACATGTTCCTCACATTTCTGTGGCAGAAAGTTCTGGAATCTGAGAGGAGCCACAAATTTCCTTCCACCCAGCGTTCCCCCAAGTCTCCCGATAAAAATGATACCTCACTTGCGTGGGTAGGACTAGCGCCCACGAAAGGAAAGGGCCCAAAACACAACGTGGACACATCACATTTTTTTATAAAAAGCAGTGCCTACCTGTGGATTTTGGCCTGTAGCTCAGCCCGCACCTGGGGAAACCTAGCAAACCAGCGCATTTTTGAAAACTAGAAACCCAGGGGAATCCAAGATGGGGTGACTTGCGGGGCTCTGACCAGGTTATGTTACCCAGAATCCTTTGCAAACATCAAAATGTGGCCCAAAAAACACTTTTTCCTCTCATTTCGGTGACCGAAAGTTCTGGAATCTGAGAGGAGCCACAAATTACCTTCCACCCAGCGTTCCCCTAAGTCTCTCGATAAAAATGGTGCCTCACTTCTGTGGGTAGGCCTAGCGCCCACGAAAGGAAATGGCCCAAAACACAACATGGACACAACATATTTTTTCACAGAAAACAGAGGTGTTTTTTGCAAGGTGCCTACCTGTGGAGTTTGGCCTGTAGCTCAGCCGGCCCCGGGGGGGGGGGGGGGCAGAAATGGCCTAAAATAAAGTTCTTCCCCCCAACCCCCCACCCCCCCCCCCCGGAGCGACCCTTGCCTACGGGGTCGCTCCCCCTGCGTGACATTGGCGCCAAAAAACAAATCCCAGGTGCCTAGTGGTTTCTGCCCCCTTGGGGGCAGATTGACATAAAATCGGCCAATCTGCCCCCAAGGGGGGCAGAAATGGCCTAAATACAATTTGCCCCCCAGGGGAGCGACCCTTGCCTGATGGGTTGCTCCCCATCTCGAAAAAAACAAACAAACAAAAAAAAAAACACAAAAAAAAAAATTGCCCTGAGGGTTCTGCCCCCCTCTGGGGGCAGTCCGGCCTGATAATAGGCCGATCTGCCCCTAGGGAGGGCAGAAATGGCCTAAAATAAATTTGACAACCCCACCCCCCCCCCCCGGGATCGACCCTTGCCTACGGGGTCGCTCCCCCTGCGTGACATTGGCGCCAAAAAACAAATCCCAGGTGCCTAGTGATTTCTACCCCCTTGGGGGCAGATTGACCTAAAATCGGCCAATCTGCCCCCAAGGGGGGCAGAAATGGCCTAAATACAATTTGCCCCCCAGGGGAGCGACCCTTTCCTGATGGGTCGCTCCCCATCTCGAAAAAAAAAAAAACCACACAAAAAAAATGTGCCCTGGTGCCTAGAGGGTTCTGCCCCCCCCGGGGGCAGTTCGGCGTGATAATAGGCCGATCTGCCCCTAGGGGTGGCAGAAATGGCCTAAAATAAATTTGACCCCGTCAACCCCCATCCCCCCCCCCCCCCCCCCCCCGGAGCGACCCTTGCCTACGGGGTCGCTCCGCCTGCGTGACATTGGCGCCAAAAAACAAATCCCCGGTGCCTAGTGGTTTCTGCCCCCTTGGGGGCAGATTGACCTAAAATCGGCCAATCTGCCCCCAGGGGGGCAGAAATGGTGTAAATACAATTTGCCCCCCCCCCCCCCCCAGGGGAGCGACCCTTGCCTGATGGGTCGCTCCCCATCTCGAAAAAAAACAAACAAAAAAAAAAAAAAACACAAAAAAAAAACTTGCCCTGGCGCCTATAGGTTTCTGCCCCCCCTGGGGGCAGATCAGCCTAATAGGCCGATCTGCCCCCAGGGGGGGCAGAAATGGCCTAAAATTGCCCTCCCCCCCCCCCCCCCCCCCAGGGAGCGACCCTTGCCTAAGGGGTCACTCCCTTTGCGTGAAATTCACGCAAAGAAAAAACTCCCTGGTGTCTAGTGGTTTCTACCCCCCTTGGGGGCAGATTGGCCTCATTAAAATAGGCCAATCTGCCCCCAAGGGGGGCAGAAATGGCCAAAATATAATTTTACCCCAAGGGGAGCGACCCTTGCCTAAGGGGTCGCTCCCCACCCAAAAAAATAAAATAACACATAAAAAAAAAAAAAAAATGGTCCCTGGTGCCCTAGAGGTTTCTGCCCCCAGGGGGGGCAGAAAAGGCCTTCCAGAAAAAATGCCCCCCATGGGAGCGACCCTTGCCTAAGGGGTCGCTCCCTTTTGTCAATATCATAAAAAAAAAAAAAAAAATCCCTGGTGTCTAGTGGGGTTTCAAAAGCCGGATTGCAAGCAATCCGGCTTTTGAAACCCTCGGAGAGACTTCAAAGGGAAGGAAATACTTTTCCTTCCCTTTGAAGCCCCTCCGGGCCTCCCCGGTGATTGAAAGAGAAATGCTTTTGCATTTCTTTTTCAATCGCGCTGGAAGCAGAGCTTCCAGCGCGACGAGGGAGGCCCCTGTGACACATCAGCACGCGCGTCACAGGGGGGGGGGCGGGGGGGGAAGGGGAAGGTCTTCCCCTTCCATCCCCGCCTTGGGGGGGGAGGGGGGGTGCACGGGGGCGCGCTAGCGCGCCCCCAAGTTCCCCTGTGCCATGGACGAGATGATCTCGTCCAAGGCACAGGGGAACTGTAGCCTTGGACGAGATCATCTCGTCCAAGGCACCCAAGAGGTTAAGCAGCTAGGCTTGTTTTCCTAGGTTAAATGCACCAACACGACTGAGCAATATATTGGAGTGCATAATCCATTAGAGTGAGTAGTCTACTCTCAGTCCCATTGTTGTGTAGCCATTTTAGTTATAGATCAATATACGTTATTTTAGCAAACTAGGCTTGCCGCTGTGCACTTCAATCTAGATATATTTTATTCAGCTTTGTTTATTATTTTAACAATAGCCACATTTGCGGTCTTGTTTTATTTCTCTATATAGCTGTTCTTTGCCTAGGTCAGCACTGTGTTCTTAAACAAGACATTTCTTTCACTCTGTGCTTTTCTCAAGGCTGTAGTAAGATAGGTTTCTGGTAAACACAGTACCACTTTCTCTAGTGTTCATAGAAACATACACAGCCTTACACAGGGCCATTTTCTCATAACATCAGCTGTTTTATTATAAAAATACTCCTCTGTCCCATACACGTTGGAGGGCGATTCCAGTCAGATGACCACGACTGTATGCTGATTACATAAGCAGCTGTAGCGAAGCGTTTAGCAGACTACAGCCTCTTGCTCAGGTGTTAACGTGTCGCTTTATGACTAATTTACTCATTTGGGGACTCATTTTAGGCCAATTAATCTTTTGACCCTGATTGAAGACACCTTAGGACGAGATAGCTAATCAACATATCAATCAATATATCAATGTCATAAAAGTTCACAGTAATAGGACAATTCAAATTAATCAGACATTTAATAAACTCGAAAACCACCATGACCTTTCAGTCATGAATAACCACGCAAGTTTTAGTATGATTTTGTGAAGTTTATTCCCTATTGATTACAATTCTACTAGCAAGTTTATTAGTCTCAAAACCAAGAAAGACATTAGCATAGTCACAATATGGCAACTCTGATAATATTTCATCAAAGCAAGAATCACGAATATTAAAACATAACACAGCGTCAGCTTAGATTCACTTTAGCAGAGTATCATCACGTTATTCAACAAAGCATAGATTCAGTCATTTGTCTATTTGCATCAGTTTAGTGAACCCTTCTTCTAACCTCGAATTAGCATTAGCATGTTGGGCTTCATGCAAAACAATTTAGTAACACCAATTTAGAAAACATCTAGCTATGGTCTCTGTCAAAAGAAGCAGTTGGTACCTAGAAAGAAAAAGCAAACCGACAATTACAATTTCATTGTCATATAGTTACCCTCTCTATTTGGGTCAGCACTCAGGTTCGGTCTTCGTCCTCAGGACATCAGTTGGTTCACCATCAGGAATACAGCAATCGGGGAAAAGGGGCACTTCCCTCATAAGGAGGTAAAGTGTAAACGGGCAAATATAAGGCAAGAATGGTTTTAAGAACCAAACAGCAAAGTCTCTATGCAGAGTGACAAAGTGTCTGGGTCAAAGCAAATCGCATCAGCATCTCCCTAACTCTCTCCTAGTCTCCTATTCTCTCCTGTTCTCCAGTCTAATTTACTTCCTGGTGTCTAGGGGTTTTTATCCCATTTTCGTTGTACATTCCCCTAAAATGTGTTTGGACAAGGGGTTGCACCCCACTATCTTTATCCAATTGTCTTCAAATTACCTCATCGAATTTGTCACCCCATAACAGTTCTCATGTATTTTATTGGTCCTTATGATTGACGTATTCAGCAGGTGGAATGTCCGGTATGATTTCATAGTCTTGTGGTCCTTTGCACATCTTCAGTCAGTGGCTCCATTGTCTGTACCGGTTCAGGCGACATTGTACCTGCTACTAATCTACACTGTTGCATTCAGCTAAAATGTTTCTACAAGCAAGTTGAATTTCATGAGAACGGATCTACTACAGTTACATTCAGCTTCTAGTTTAGAGGAAAACAAGAGTTCATGTCCTTCAGCAAGTCAGTACACTGCACGGTAGAAAACACATTTAATATGAGTCAGGCAGCTAGGCTTCGACTCATGCTGACTAAGGCATAATTTATTAGCAAAAAACCTTTTACATATACCTATTATTATTATTATTATTATTTATTATTATTATTATTATAAAATCCTATCATAATATAGCATATCAACATTATTAGTCAGTTTCATTAGTCCCCGTATATGTTGGCCACTCCCCGTTTAGTAAAATACATTAATACATTTTCTATGCAGCATTATTACACATTAGTTAATAAACATTTCATGTTAATATTGATTATATAAGCTATGCTCTCAGTTCCTTCTCTGACACTTGTCATCACACAAACCTTTCCCTTCTTAACCTTTCACTTTCTGTATTATGCGCATTTCAACATCTTGTCCTTTGTGTGAGCTTTCCCAAATTTCGTTAAACATTTTTCCCTTTCATTTTCTTAATTTCTTTTGTTTCGTTTTGTCAGTCAAATTTCTTTTATGTCTTTCATTAACTCTACATGATAACCATAATCCCAATAAACAAATCAGAGCGATTAATAAACCCCCTAATATTTTTGCAAGAACCCCATTCCAAATATTACTAAACCAATTCCCTACTCTGGTAATTCCTCTCCCAACTTTCTCCCAAACTCCAGGTTCCTTTAGCTCCCTCAAATCTGCACGATCTCTTGTTAGGTTAGTAAGCATACCCCTAATATTTTTGCTATTATCTGTTATGAACGCACAACAATGGCACTCATTAAGCATCTTACAGACTCCGCCACTCTTCGCTAAAAGAATGTCTAAAGCAAGCCGGTTTTGAAGAGTCATAGCTCTTTCCGCAACAAGTTCAGTATCCATCAGGAGTATAGCCCCTGTGAAGTTTGTCAGCATGTATTCCAGAATAGTAGACAACTTTCGAATCTTTATGGAGTTTAAGATAACCCCTACTGAAGGAATTATGGCTGCTATTAGGTCACCAACAACAGCAGCCGCCGTCTCTTTTGTCTAGTGTATTGTAATTCAGACATTTTAGGAATTTGCTTTAAGTTATCAATCTGGTAAATCTTTGGGAAATCTATTCCCAAATAACATGTCCCATACCATCCCTTTGGAAGACGGTAATAAGCATTAAGTCCACATATATAATAGATCCCAGGGATTGCTGGATCCTGTCCACTTAACATGAATGTCCGTTTACTCTGAAACAAAAACCCATGCCTTCATTCACTTGTTCCCACAAATAGTGTCATGCTCAGATTTCGGCCTATATATACAAAGCCTACCTACATGTAATGCGTCTATAGCTAACTTGCCCTGTGTCTTTATAGCAGTGTAAGCATAATCATTTGCAAGCGTGCGTTTTTCTAATCCCTTTTCTAGCCTTTCCTTTAATGCCCTTCGTCTCATCAGTGTGATCTAAGAAACTCTTCTCTACAGGCGTTAGTAAGCAGCTTAGATCATTGTGGTGCACATAAGCTGTTCAAAATGTCAAATATTGGCTCAAAGAAACCCCTAACTAATTTTATGCTGTGTTCTTTAGCTAATTTATTTAGAAACTCAATCACGGGCACAAAGGAAAAGACTACATCTAAGTTAGAGTAGAAGTATTGCACATGTTCTTGATCATAGAATCTTGTTAACAGCAAAATACAGCTTATCCCGTAAGTAAGTGGCAGACTATGATAAGTAACTCCTTCTTGTACTGATGAAGGAATCTTTGTGCACACATAACAATTCTTTGCATCCATTGTGTCCTCATACTCGTTCAGCAAGCGATAGAAGACATTAGTAGATAGTTCCCCTTTTGGGTTAGTTCCCTCATGCAAGTTTTTGGCATCCTGCTCAAACTTCTTCCATGGTGTTAATGTAGCAGCTTCAGGATTTGAATCATTGTTAGTCACTTTCTTATCCATCCCTGACATTCCCACAATCACACCTATAATTATTATTGCACATACAATACAGTGAATGGCACTCAACCAACCACACATCCTACCCTTTTTACTATTACCTTTAGTGTAACTCATGGTCTGTAAAGAATCAGATAGCAGAATAATATGAAACAAACAATTAACTTGAGGACGAAATAAAGCTCTTTTTTTGCACAAGAGAAAAAAGTCTCTCTGCGAGTATTTACAGCGTTTCACTCACTTGAGGACCCTTTTGTCAAATCCGGTTTAGCAGCTTGTCATCGGTTTTTCAAAGTCAATTCAGGTTATCAGTGTCGCATCCGGTAATTTATCAGTCTCTCTTCTCAGCTTTCGATTTTAATTTCAATACTTTAACAGTCTCTTTCTAGAGTTTAATTCAGGTGCCGTATAATTGACCTGGTACTTCTCGATCAAAACAGAACGCCAAGAATTCTTGTTGCCATTCAGCAGATGTTGCATACACCCATTCAGGACCTGCGTATCTTCTATTTGCGACTCCTTTTCTTTTCAATTTGCACTTGTTAGAAATGGGGTTTCTGGTTGGCTAGGGTATGCACCTCAGCCAGGCAGAACTTACCCACTCTAGTCAGGGCAAGGGAGTTACACGTCCAAGATAACCCCTGCTCACCCCCTTGGTAGCTTGGCACGAGCAGGTTGGCTTAACCCGGAGGCAATGTGTAAAGCATTTGCACAACACACACAACACATGTGACACAATATCCCCACCACAAAGGAAATACAACACCAGATTATATGAAAATATACTGTATTGTACACCACGCAATTATCAGACCAAACATCACATATCAGTACTATCCTGCTACCTTAGCTGTTGTTAGAACGTTACTCATTAGTTACTCTGCAAATTAGCAGTAGTCACACATAACACATAGGTTACTCAGTATTCTGCAACACAAGCAGTAGTCAGGAAACAAGTTATCACATTACAGCACTTGTCATAAGAATATCATAAAACGCCCATAGTAGGAACATTAGAAAACATATGGCAAGTTAGGGAAACATATTAGCAAGTCATGCCCATAAAAGGAACATTTGCATATGCCTATGAAACACCATCAAAAACAGGTAGGCAACATATAAATCAGACGAAGTCTCTAGTAAGAACTTATGTTCTATATATTGTTCCTTTAACAGTACCTGGCTTGATGAAGGCACCTCCAGTGCCTAGGAGATGAACAATGGGGCCCCCGGCGCTCCTATGCGCAAAATGGGGGCCTCTGACATACTTTTGAGGAGAAGAGGGCGGCATGCACCTCCTCTAGACCATTGACGGGCCCCTCCGGGGACCGTGATTACTGGGGGCCATCCAGGAAGCGCTTTTCAAAGCGCTAAGGCCATACTTATAGCCCGGGTTGCGGCGTTGATTCCAGCATGAAACATGTGCCTCGAAGTGCCTGAGGGCACAGAAGAGCGCTCTCTCAACGCAAAGGGGATATCAAGGCAGCACTCCTTGTGCAGGGAAAGGTTACAGGGGTCAGGAGCCACAGCACCCTGCCCCTGGGAACAATGAAGCAGGAAGGAGCACAAGGCTGGTGGGTCCAGCTACAGGCCGGCACAAGGGGTGCAGATGATGGCAATTCCTCCTAGTGACCAGGCAGGTCACAGGTTAGCACAGCAGCAGCAGTCCAAGGCAGTTTCCTGGTGAGTCCATTCAGCAGCGTCTTGTGTCCAGGTTCAATTTCCAAGAGTGTCCAAATTGTGGGGAAAATTCCCCTGTACTTATAGTCAGTTCTTTACAATGGTAGGGAGAGGAGGTTCCAGACAGTTAGTACTGGTTCTGGGAGTGCCCCCTCTCTCCTTTCAGCACAGGCTCCAAACATCAGTGGGGGGTTAACGCCCCTATTGTGTGAGGCCAGGGCACAGCCTTTACAAATGTAGGTGTGCCCCGCCTCTCCCTTCTCTCAGCCCAAGAAGACTATTCAGTATGCAGATGCACCTCTGTGACACCTCCACCCTCCCTGTGTTCAGGCTGTCTGAAAAGTAGGCACAAAGCCCCAACTGTCACTCTGCCCAGACGTGGATTGGAGTCCAGCTGCAAAACACCAGAGTCATAAGCACAGATAAATGCACACTTTCTAGAAGTGGCATTTCTGCGATAGTAATAAAAAATACACCCACACCAGTAAGCAGCATTTATTATCACCATCACAACCATACCAAACATGCCTACGGTACCCCTCATAAATCAGACAATACCCCTTACACATAAGGCAGGGCATTTCTAATGCAATCCTATGAGAAGGCAGCACTCACAGCAGTGAGACACCAAGTTAGGCTGTTTTTCACTACTAGGACAGGCCATGCAATATGGCACATGTCCTGCCTTTCTACATACGTAGCACCCTGCCCATAGGGCTAGCTAGGGCGTACCTTAGGGGTGACTTACATGTAGTAAAAGGGGAGTTCTGGGCCTGGCAAGTAAGTTTAGATGCCAGGTCCATGTGGCAGAAAACTGCTCACACAGGCCCTGCGCTAGCAGGCCTGAGACCGGTTTTGAAAGTCTACTTCAGTGGGTGGCGCAAGCAGCGCTGCAGGCCCACTAGTAGTATTTAATTTACAGGCCCTGGGTATAGAGATACCACTGTACAAGGGACTTATAGGTAAATTAAATATGCCAATTAGGTATAAGCCAATCATACCAACTTTAGATGGGAGAGCACCTGCACTTTAGCACTGGTCAGCAGTGATAAAGTGCTCAGAGTCCTAGAGCCAACAGCGAGAGGTCAGAAAAACCAGGAGGAAGGAGGCAAAAAGACTGGGGATGACCCTGCATAAGGCCAAAAGTCCAACAGCGCTCATTTTGCAACTCTCCTTCACTGAGATCCTCCTGTCTGGTTGTGTCAACTTCTATGATTTCACTAGGGATCACTTTCTCTCTGGCAGCTTGTGGCTTCAGCCAGTTATTTCCTTTGTGTTCTTCCTGCTTGGCCTTTCAGAACGTTGAACAGCACCCTCCTCTTGTGCTATGGTGCTTTCTCTTCGTGGACCTGCAAGCTGCTCAGGAGGAGTCAGTGCACTTTGACTTCCCTCTGCTTCTTCTCCTTCGCCTTCAGGGTCTGTTATGGGTTTAACTTCAAACCTGTATCCGTCTGCTTCTGGGAGAACCTCTTTGCATTGGTTCCCCTGTTACCTTAGCTGAGATAGGCTCACTGTCACCCCTCTGGATCTCACTTTGAGTGACTAAGCCATCCTCAGTGGGCTCTCCTTCAGTCTCAGTTCACCTTTGAATACACTCCGGCAATGTGGTAGCCTCCACCTGGTGAGAAAGAGCGGACCACATCAGCCAGACCCTTGCAGTAGTCCAACACATATCATCCGTGATATTCACAAGAGCATTTGCAGGTACTGCGGGTAATCTCATAGCTCGACCCATCAGAATCTCATGAGGAGATAGTCCTGTTTTATTGTCAGGTGTGTTTCTCATTGGCATCAGTACTAAGGGCAAGGCATCTGGCCATTTCAGATTGGTAGCTGTGCACATTTTTGCCATTCTCGACTTCAAGGTACCATTCATCTGTTCCACTAATCCTGATGCTTCAGGGCGATAGCTACAATGCAGCTTGTGCTCAATGTTCAATGCAGCACACAAGAGCTTAATCACCTCATTGTGGAAGTGTTTGCCCCTACCTGATTCTAAAGACATCGGGAATCTGAAATGTGGTATTAACTCCCTAAGCAGCAGCTTTGCTACTGTGAGACTGTAATTCCTACGTGTAGGGTAAGCTTCAATCCAGTGACTGAAAACACACAATCACCAACAAATATCTGTCCTCCACACACAGACATTTCAATGAAATCCATCTGCATCCTGCTAAATGGACCGCCAGCTCTCCCAACTTGGCTCATATTCACCACCGTCCTTTTTCCTGCGTTCATCTGCTGACAGATGATGCACCTGTGACAGATGACCTCTGCAGCTTGTCTGAATTTTGGATTGAACCAACCGATTTTGAACAACCTGATCATTGCGTCTCTCCCTATATGGGCTTGGCCATGATAGAACCTCGCAAACTGTGACAGAAGACTGTTTGGCAAAATCATTTTCCCCTCCTCTGAGACCCATAAGTCATCAGCTCTTTGTACACAGTGCATTCTCTGCCAGAAGCGTTTCTCTTCTTTACCAGCACGTCCCTGCAGTGATTTTAGCTCATCTAATGTTTCAACCACCCTTAATGCAAAATTCTAACAGGTTTCATTCTCCGTTTCAGGTAACCATTCCCACGGATCTCGGAATGATATACAGTTCAATGCGCAAAACCTTGCGACTTGATCTGCATAGCAGTTTCCCATTGACACAAAGTCTTGTGAATTAACATGAGCATTGCATTTCACCACAGCAATTTCAAGAGGCAACTGAATCGCGTGCAACAAATCCTTAATCTTTTTGCCATTTTTCCCTGGTGAACCAGAAGAGGTCATGAACCCCTCTGCGACCATAGTTGGCCAAAATCATGTACAATTCCAAATCTGTAGCTGCTGGCAGTATAGATAGTGACTTTCAGGTTTTCAGCTGCATGGCATGCCTTAGTAAGGGCAATTAATTCAGCCACTTCTGCAGAGTACACTTTCGAGCCAAGAAGCTTCTAAAACACTGGTGATTGTACACACAGCATGTCCAGCTCTCAGTACTCCTACTGAGTCTCTAAAGCATGAACCATCAACAAACAGTCATTTTCTTCCAATTGGGTGTCTTTGATGTCAGGTCTTGGTTTGGTGCATAGTTCTGTTACCTCAAGACAATCATGTTCTACCTCCTCAGCATCACTAATGTCTGCATTTTCAATAGGAAGTAAAGTTGCCGGGTTCAATACAGTACATCTCTTGAGGGAAACATTCGGAGACCCCAGGATAATGGTCCCTTACTTTGTAAGGCGGGCATTTGTCATGTGCTGTCTCTTAGTTCGAGTTAACACAATTTCAACTGAATGGGGAACCATTACTGTTAAGGGATGTCCCATCACTATGCCTTCACACTGAGTGAGGCTTTGACCAACTGCTGCAACTGCACGCAAACCACCCGGTAAGGCTGCTGTGACTGGGTCCAAAGTAGCTGAAAAATGTGCTACTGGGTGGTTTGCACCTCAATGGACCTGTTAGAACAGAAAAAGAACAAGCATCACGTTCATGATAAAACAGTAGAAAAGACTTCGTATAATCAGACATACCTAAAGCTGGTGCCCTGCACATACATTCTCTTCATTCCATGAATGCCTCAATCTTTCTTGGAGAAGATTATGGTACCCGGGTCATCCTTAACTTCCTTAACTGTTAATTTCACCAATGGTTTAGAGATAATCAAAGTTGGGAATCCACTGACAATAGCCCGCCATTCCCAAAAATATTCTGGCATTTCTCTTGGTTGTCGGGGGATTCATCTGCAATATGGCTGTCACTCGTTCTTTAGATGTTTTTCTTGACCCTTTCTCAATCAGCTGACCTAAATACTTCACTTCTCTCTGACAGTATTGCAGCTTCTTTGGGGACACTTTATGTCCGTTCTTTCCCAAATGGTTCAGTAAGGCAATTGTCATACCTGCAGTCTTTTTTGTTCTGGACGCAATTAACAAATCATCAATATACTGCACTAGAGTTGAACTGAAAGGCACTTCTAGTGACTCTAAATCCTTCTTCAATATCTTATTGAAGATGGAAGGTGACTCAGAAAACCCTTGAGGAATTCTGCACCAACTGTACACCTTATCCAGGAATTTGAAACTGAAGAGAAATTGGCTATCCTCATGAAAAGGCACCGAAAAGAATGCTTGGGACAAGTCCACAACTGTGAACCACTCTGCATCACATGGAACCTGAAAAATGATCACTGCTGGATTTGGCGCTATGGGGCAGCATTTTACCACAATCTCATTTATTTTCCTCCAGTCCTGCACAATTCTGACCTTCCCACAAGGCTTTTTCAAACCCATTATTGGTGAATTACACGGGCTACTCAGCACTTCATTCAGAAACCCTTTGCTTCACAAAGTCCGCAATTATTTGTGCTACTTGAATGAGGACATCTTGTACCATGTGGTACTGCGGTACCTGGGGAAACACTGCATTTAGCTTTACCTGTACTTTGACCGGTTCTACTCCTTTAATTAGTCCCACTTCCTTTCCAGTCAGGTCCCACACTTTATCCGTCACTGTCCCCAGCAACTCAGGTGGCAAGTCTGTTACTGTAAGCATTGGGAATAAGGTTATCAAAGGGAATTCCTCATTTGCAGTCTCCGTCTCTAACTCTAGGAACTGCCCATCATCCCCTTCATCAACACTATTTGTCTGCACTTCGATCCCTTCATTGGAGCAGGTAATCGAACACTTGGTTTTGCACAATAAGTCTCTTCCCGGTAGGGATACTGGACTAGAATCAGACTACACATTTTTGCTATCCCTGGAAATTGCCATTCTCAACTTGGACTGGGTCTGTAATCAGATTTGTCAGGAAGTGATTTGCTACTCCTACCACCCTTATGGTACGCCCAGAAAGTGGTAATTTCGGAACCTCTGCACTTCTGAATGTAGAGCGTGTAACTCCTGTATCAACTAGGAACGAAACCTTATGACCCATCACCTTCCCCTCTACATACGGACCCCTCTGATCTACCTCTAAGGACGCTGCAAGCCTGCACTCCTCACTGTCTGAGCAATCATCCGACCATTCATAGTTTATTCCATCCTCCCCACCCAATGGGAACTGTTGTACTCTTAATTGGCTCATTGTTTGGCCTGTGACCTGTTGATGAAGCATCACCCGTTGTCCCAATTGTAGCTAATGGTATTTGCATTTGCTGTCTAGGTACCATGGGAACCTGCTGTTGTACCTGCTGCATTGGTGAGGGTTGAACACGCAGCATTTGCATTTGCTGCACGGGCTGTAACCCCTGCATCTGAACCATGTTGTTCTGAAAGTTTTGATTTTGGCCCCTCATCTTTGGACCCCTCAAATTTTGGAATGCACTGACATCATTGCTTTGTTGAACACCATCCTGCACCACCATTGGGCATTCCTGCTTCTAATGCCCCACGCCCCCTCACGCATCACATGGTGACACCTTTTACATCCCCTGCACATCATTCTGAACCACAACAGTATTCAGGTCTGCACCATGGTTCACAAAACCTCGACCTCTCGGTTGTGCCTGAAACATGCCATTCCCTTGCGGTTGCTGTTGTACCACCTGTTGTATTCCATTCCCCTGCATCCCTGCTTGTGCTGCCTTAATCTGCATCACCATCACCTTCCCTTTCAACTTTCTCTGCTTCAACTCAATCTCGTCACTACAGTATTTCGCATACTGCAACACCATCAATCGGCTTTGCTTGCCAACAGATCAAATGATTCTTAATCATCTGACCAATCTCTGGTCTCAGCCCTTCAACAAACCTGAACACAAGATGATTCATGTCTTTAGGCTCAATGACCTCAGTGCCACTGTAATGTTCGAATGCCTTCAGCAATCTCTCATAGTAAGCATGAACTGATTCTTTGGCTTCCTGTGATGTTCAATCGATTTTCTGCCAATCAGTTACTTTCGGCGACACTTTGTGCTTCAAAAACTCAATCACTTTATGATACTTCATCACTTCTTCAGACGGTGCTCCAGTAACCTTCTCCCTTGCCGGCTCCTCTGTCGGCCAGTCTACACCCCTCTTGCACTCAAGCCATAACTCAGGTGGGACTATAATCTCAAAGAAGGTATTCAAGTCCTCCCAGAGACATTTCGCAAGCTTCACAAACCTCTCCGTCTGTTGATGTCACTCTATCGGCTTCTCCCTTAACCTGGGATAGTCATTTGTGAATGACAAACTATCACCCCTAGACCACGGTACATGGACTAGCACCCCTCCGGCTGTCTCTTTAATTGGTAAAATTTTTATTGTCCTTGTGTCCGGTGTGGCTTTAGCCTCCTTTGGCTCCGGACTTTCACCTTTCTCTTTATCTCTCTTCTTTGCCCATCTGCCTTCCCACTTCTCTAAGGCTCCCCAGATTTGAGCACTCTGCAGTATTTCTTTGAGGTGTGTTTTCATTCCGGAAGAGCTCATATGTTCGAAGTCTTTAGACTCAATCTAATCTGTAGCTTCTCTTCAAATATTTAGTATTTTCAATGTCTATGCAGTATTTATCTGCCAGGTTTGCCAATCTCTGATGCACCTTGCCCACTTCTTTAGTGATTTTAGGGCACAGATACCTCAATTCTGCTTCTGTGTATGACTCTAACCTGTTCACTCCCATTGTTCCTCCCACTAGTTCCATGGCTTCTATACCCAGTCTCAAAAAATTCAAGTATTCTTCCCTTCCTGACTTCTCTGCGGTCACTGAAGTAGTTTGTGAAGCGTTGAGCTTTTCTCAACCACCCATTCAACTGTTGCGCAGAAAAGCCTTGCAACGTTATGTTCCCTGAATGCATCAATGGTGTCTGTGACATATTTGTACTCATTATCTGTGGGGTTAGCATTCCCAACCCTGCTTGCCTCATCGTTTCCAAAGGAACCCCAATCGGACTAAAGTCTAACAAAGACCTAGATCCTTCCGCTGCTTGTGTCATTCTTTGGGAAGCTCCTGCAAGCCCTCCTCTTAACGCCTCTTGGGTCATTATTCCCTGATCGCATACGCCAGGCTCACCTTGCGCATACAGTGGTACTGGTGGACCAACAGTAATTGGCAATGATATGACAGCTGGTGACTGTCCAAGTTCCAAACCCTGTGGAGCATTAACTACCGTAGCTTGATTCATCATAGGTGCTGTAGCTACTGACTGCGGTCCTGCAACTGCATTGTAACTCAGGACCAGCTATTGCTGTGGCAGCAATTGCGGAGTTGGCTCAATCTGCACTAATTTTGATCTTGTATATATCGGATCAGGCGGCACCATCAGACTCTTATTTGTCTCTAGTACTGGGACAGCTGGATAAAGCCTTTGAATCTGTGGTGGCTGCAACTGTATCTGTCTTTGGCGCAGTGGGTACACTGACACCATTCTATATCAGAACTGTATCACTTGTCTGCACTGTACTTGAGACGCCCTTACTCTGTGCTGGTTTTTCAGAACACACTAGTGCTCTGTGCTTTATCATTTATGGCATATGGTGGCGGGTGATCATGTAACAACTGATTAAGAAACTCTTCATCTCAGTCATCTGTGTCTGCCCAAGACCTCTGTGTCTCCTTTGGCTTACTAGAGCCCTTGTCTGTCTTACAGGTGGCTTTCTTTCCCTGTGTCTCATCTTGTGTTATTGCCAGGAACAATTTAAGTCAGTCAACTATTCCCCTTCTCCACATTTTGCTCTCATTATCCCATCTAGCCTCAGTCTTTTCTGCTCTTTTCATTCTCCTCTCAAATTTCTGCTGTCTGTCGTATGGCCATTAAATCCCAGATTACTAATGCCTCATACTGAGCTGGTCTCGGAGGCGGTTTTTGTACACTTAACATCCACCTCAAGTTCTCTAAAATTCTTGTATTAAACGTTCCATACTCTGGAAATGCTAAACAACCCTCCTTCTCTGTTAATTTGCCCCATTGCTTCATCCAAAGACATGGCGTGACTCCCTTTTCCTCCATTACAATATAAGCTGGAGTACCCTTAGGTGGTGTAGGCTCCCCTTCACTTGCCATAATATATGTATCTCTCTTCCAAGTACTCTTTAGAGCCTTGAAAAACTTAATTTTTGCGTCTTTTATTTTGTTTAGAATCTGATCAGAAAGTGACTTTCATTCCCAGAACACTCTTCACCCACCTTTCTCAACCAATTGCCTCTCACGGACGGCTGCCAATCTGTGCGTGACCCATCTCAGCAACTGACCTATCCCAGCGTGTCACTGTTGACGTCACACTCACACACTGCAGCTGACAGTCTTGCGGCTTGTCCTCTCCACACAACTAATGCGATATATCGCGAGTACCTTTAACAACGAACCCAAATTTGCCGGTTTACTACAAGAAGGGTAACACATTAGCTTCAGAACTTTACTGAGATTTCACTTGAAGCCTCGGCCGCTACTCTCTCCTTCTCAGCTCCTGCACTCGCAAGCAGATTTCGACCCGCAAATCCTACTCGCGACTTGTCAATGGTTTGTTCTAGTGCACTTTAGAACTTGCCAAATCTCCATCCAACGTTTCACTCACACAACTTGACTCACACAACTTGACTCAAACTCGACTTGTCAACCACGCCCGATTGACCTATTAAACTGCAGAAAATTACAACATAAACCCAAGCGTTTACTACACTTATATACTCCGGAGTCTTAGACCACGACTGGTTCGTTCATCACCAACACCCACGTGGATAATTTTGAGCACAGAGCTCCACACTCACATGAAGTTCGCCGACTTCCCTACTCTCCTACTGCGGAGTACGCCCACTCCTACTGAAACAACATTACCTGGCCTAAATTCACACAAATTTCATAAAACACCTGCAATATGCATAAGCTGAGCAATCGCAAATTCTACACCATACATACTAAAACGCCGAGAACATACCCAACTCACTTAGGCAGGCTCCGAGATTTCAGGAAAGTCATGGGGAATTTAGAGACACATCATACCTCCAATTTGCATTATCTCGGAAAAACAATTTAAACAATAGTCCTCCGTCCTAGGGCCCCTAAGGGCCTGAACCATCCTCTGCTGCCAGAACTGTTAACGCGTCACTTTATGACTAATTTACTCACTTTGGGACTCGTTTTAGGCCAATGAATCATTTGACCCTGATTGAAGACACCTTAGGACGAGATAGCTAATCAACATATCAATCAATATGCCAATGTCATAAAAGTTCACAGTAATACGACAATTCAAATTAATCAGACATTTAATAAACTAGAAAACCACCATGACCTTTCAGTCATGAATAACCACACAAGTTATAGTATGATTTTGTGAAGTTTATTCCGTATTGATTACAATTCTACTAGCAAGTTTATTAGTCTCAAAACCAAGAAAGACATTAGCATAGTCACAATATGGCAACTCTGATAAGATTTCATCAAAGTAAGAATCACAAATATTAGAACATAACACTGCATCAGCATAGATTCACTTTAGCAGAGTATCATCACGTTATTCAACAAAGCATAGATTCAGTCATGTGGCTATTTGCGTCAGTTTAGTGAACCCTTCTCCTAACCTCGCATTAGCATGTTGGGCTTCATGCAAAACAATTTAGTAACACCAATTTAGAAAACATCTAGCTATGGTCTCTGTCAAAAGAAGCAGTTGGTACCTAGAAAGAAAAAGCAAACAGGCAATTACAATTTCATTGTCATATAGTTACCCTTCCGTATTTGGGTCAGCACTCAGGCTCGGTCTTCGTCCTCAGGACATCAGTTGGTTCGCCATCAGGAATACAGCAATCGGGGAAAAAGGGGCACTTACATCATAAGGAGGTAAAGTGTAAACAGGCAAATATAAGGCAAGAATGGTTTTAAGAACCAAACAGCAACGTCTCTATGCAGAGTGACAAAGTGTCTGGGTAATAGAAAATCGCATTGGCATCTCCCTAACTTTCTCCCAGTCTCCCAGTCTCCTATTCTCTCCTGTTCTCCAGTCTAATTTACTTCCTGGTGTCAAGGGTTTTAATCCCATTTTCATTGTACATTCCCCTAAAATGTGGTTGGACAAGGGGTTGCATTCCACTATCTTTATCCAATTGTCTTCAAATTACCTCATCGAATTTGTCACCCCCTAACAGTTCTCAAGTATTTTATTGGTCCTTATGATTGACATCTTCAGCGGGTGGAAAGTCCGGTATGATTTCATAGTCTTGTGGTCCTTTGCACATCTTCAGTCAGTGGCTCCATTGTCTGTACCGGTTCAGGCGACCTTGTACCTGCTACTAATCTACACTGTTGCATTCAGCTAAAATGTTTCTACAAGCAAGTCGAATTTCATGAGAACGGATCTACTACAGTTACATTCAGCTTCTAGTTTAGAGGAAAACAAGAGTTCATGTCCTTCAGCAAGTCAGTACACTGCACAGTAGAAAACACATTTAATATGAGTCAGGCAGCTAGGCCTCAACTCATGCTGACTAAGGCATAACAATTTATTAGCAAAAAACCTTTCAATATACCTAGTATTAATATTATAAAATCATAACATAATATAGCATTTCAACATTATTAGTCAGTTTCATTAGTCCCCGTATATGTTGGTGGCCACTCCCCGTGGGCACATTTCAAGCGCACGTTTAGTAAAATACATTAATACATTTTCTATGCAGCATTATTACACATTAGTTAATAAACATTTCATGTTAATATTGATTATAGAAGCTATGCTGTCTCACAGGTATGAGGGATGATGTCTTCCCAGGGGAACCTGAAGGGCAGAACTAGAGCTTAACATGCTGTGCTCTAACGTAGCCTAGGTAGGAATTATTTTAATGACTCTAGTGATAGCATGGTAGCGTTATTTTTATGCTTTACTCTCCTTGCCACAATTTTAATCCGGTCACACTTTATCATCTTGGTTATTTCAGTACATGATTTATTATCAAAGATGGAATTGCTTCATTAGAACCTTATTGAAACAGATACTGCCTCTGGTTGTCCTTTTATAAGTGAGACTAATGTAGATGAGGGAAACAGATATGATCTGAGTGACCACGATTTTCCTGAGGAATAAATTGTCATGCACTCAGCTGCCCAATCATCCCTGCTCTTGGGTGAAAATGAGGCACTGCTAGTTAGCTGGAGCAAAACCCAGATTATGCTGACAGGTGTCAACTGTAGTGGGTTAGACTCAGTCCCCCACAGTACAAGTGATTCTGCCGTTCAAATCCAGTAGTCTCTTGAGAATGAGCCTACGTGACATGGTGCAGCCAACGTTTGGTCAGGCTCTAATTTTCGGGTTCTCCTGAAGATCTATCTCACTACATACAAAGACACCTTAGTACTGTAGACGTCCGTGGTATTGAGAATTTTCCTCCTCAGCTAAATAGGGAGTACATAACTAAAGTTGTAGGTTGTTCAAGCTTGAACTCTAAAAGGAAAATCCCCATTTGTTGTGCTTATCTCTGAACAAGATTTATCATTCATTATGGCGAACCCACAATGGGTAGGAATTGCAGTCAATATGAGACCCCCCTTACTGCACATTTACTGACATATTGCCAAATGGTCCGGGGGGAGGGGGGGGAGGTCCAGTAACCTTTGTTGTTTGGGCTCATCCAGCCTAATGAACAGAACATTTTTATTCTTGGGTCACATTTCCAGCAGCTGATGGGAACACAAATACATTTCATCACTATATACTTGCACAATACAGAGCATATGCATATTTATAAATACCTCTATCTTATCAAGAACATAATAATTGGATTGATGGTGCCCTACCCCATACAATTTTACACGTTCGATTAGGTCCTATAAGTAATGATGGTCCTCCCTGGCCTTTATTGGCCACTTCTACACCTCATCCTGATGCAGCAACACTGACGGTAGCTGAAGTCCGCCACTTATATGCTGAGCTGATGGAATTATATAGACAATTAGTACAGTTTCTAATGCAAATAATAAATACAAACCCAGCATGTGCTGCTCCGGTGCAACCACATGCAGTAATGGCAGGCACTAATCCTGCATCCGTACATTCGATCATGGGTAAGGTACCTGCCAAACGAGAAGAAATTCCATTTTGGTTAGCTCAAAAAATAAATGCACTCGAAACAGTATTTCCCCATACAGGACAAGCATAGAATATTAACTTTGTGCTTGTCATTTGGGATGGTTCCCACAATAGATAACTAACACTTGGGGCACGGTATTTGCCACACTCTCTACTACTGCACATGGTACACCAACTCTTGCCAATTTACCAGGAATGTGTTAAAACAAATTCAAGATGAATACGGGACTTCCCCAGCCATGGATTTGGGGATGCAACTAATAGGCAATTTTGCCACAGTATCCTCGGGGACCTTCCTCCACAGGATCAAGAACGTGAGCTGCCAAGGATTATCGCAGAGACCTACTGTAGCATTGGTCGAGATAGTCTGGGAGCCAGACCCACAAAACCACAACTACAGGGTAAATCTAATAAAGATTCTACAAAGCAAGCTCCTGAGGGTACTAAAATGCTGGGACAAAAAACAACAAACACCTAAAAAAGAAAGGGGAGAACCTACATACAGAGACCCCACAAAATAGATAAAATCTCAGAAATAGAGATAATATAAAAAAGCCTGACAGATATCAATATACTGATACACGTCAATATTGTTCCTTTCAGGACTCACTGGAAAAACGTGCTGATAGAGTGAAGAATTGAGTAAGTGAAACAGACAGGAATCCCAACGCTCAACAGAAGGTTCTGTTACAAAAGAAGAGAAACTTCCCCACCAAAAAACACAATTAAGAAAAAAGTGGAAGCAGTTGCAGTTCGGTATGCCACTCAAGAAGAGGAGTAGGCACTAGAGCTATTAGACAGCGTGGCAGAAGTCACAATAGTTCACCAAAATCTTCTAGAGCATCTGGAGGTGAAAGCAACTGATGACTTCTTACAAGTAGAAACAGCGGACATGCTTGTCTCTATGCCTGATAGGGTGTACAAAGTAACGCTACAGTTAGGAGACATTGAGTGCAAAATCAACGCAATCTTTAGGGACTGCGTTGTAAACATATATGAAATTCTACTGGCCGAAAGGGATTGGCCACCTGAATTTGATCGTACTTGCCCATATGGGGAAGATGCTATTGAACCTTTTTCCTTGCCTCCTATCATGTAATTCTTATTAAAAAATCAACACCAACCCCAGTATCCAACAAAACATGATGTTAAAACCCCTGTGAGGGAAATGCTCACACTACGGGAGTACCAGGGCGTAATCGAACCCTGCCTCTCACCAATGAATAATCCCTTATTTCCAGTAGCTAAACGGACCATTCGTATAGAATAGTCTTAGACTACAGACATTTAAACAGTCATACACGTACATACGCTATACAAAATTCACATAGCCCAGCTCTCAAGAACAACATAGTGCTAAAAAAAAATACGAAACACTGGACATTGCCTATGCATTCTTCTGCCAAAATATAGCTCCTGAGAGTAGAAACTTGACTTAAAGTTCAGCGCAATAGGCTCCCAGAAAAAATTCTGTTTACCCCAGGGGTACAAGTACAGCCCAGGACTGTTGGCGGCTCGTGTGACTTCAGTATTGCACGACATTGACCCTGAAGCATTGTCCTATGAAGATGATATTTATCTCCGATGATGAATTACTACAACATTTAAGTCTGGTAGCCTACATTGTTGTGAGATTTTAAGATTTTGGCTACAAATTCAATTTCAAAAAACAAAAATAGCCTTCCTTAGCGTCCTGTTTGTGAGCCAAGCACCTCAAGTCTTAGAAAAATCCTCAGTTACAACTTCCAAATAAATTTTAAAAAACTCCAATCCTTATTGGGTTTTCTAAATTGTGGCAGACTTTACATTCCTGATTATGCATCATGCATAAAACCTTTATATGACTTAATACGTCCTGACATCAAGTCAATTTTGGACAGTCAAACACACGCATTCTCAGAGCTTTGCAAACAGACATGCTTGCAGCACAACATTCACACACAAGGGACCACAAATAACATCTGGTCATCCGAGTAATTGCTGGTGTCATTGGTTTCACCTACGTAACTCTTAATGAGGATGAGACAGTCCAGATTGCTTACAAATCACATTTGTATACAGCAGCAGAACAAAGCTTTGGTCCCACTGAGAACATTCTCACTGCTGTTCAGATGGCCCTTGTTAGAGATGGGGTCTTTGGTTGACAGTCTGGTTACCCCCTGTTCAAGCAAGGACCCTCACTCTAGTCAGGGTAAAAGAAAAACACCCTCAGCTAACCCCTGCTTGCCCCTTTGGTAGCTTGGCAGAGCAGTAGGCTTAACTTCCGAGTACTCGGTGTAAAGTATTTGTACCAACACACATTGAAACTTAATGAAAACACTACAAAATGACACCGCACCCATTTAGAAAAATAGTAAATATTTATCTAAACAAAACAAGACTAAAATGACAAAAATCCACAGTACACATGTCATCAACAAAAATGCAAAAAGAGTCTTTAAGTAGTTTTAAACGCACACTAGCGGTGCTAGTGTGAAAATGAACCTGGTGAGTGTCAAAAATAACCCCGCATGGGTGGGTGTGCGTCAAAAAGGGCTTGCGATGAGTTGATATCACTCACAAGCAAGACCGTGCGTTGTTTCCCCCTTCTGTCGAGTCGGCGTGTGTCGGTTCTTCTCTCCGCAGGAGAGTGATGCTTCGATTCGTTCCACACACGGATCCAGGCAGGCCTTGTGGTGGTTTTGCACAAACATGACTGTTCACGTCAGAAATCCAGCCGCATGATGATCCTAAAACCACGCAGCGTGGGTTGTGATCTCCCAGCCTCTGTCAGCGGTGCTGCGCATCGTTTCTCCTGCTCGGTGAGTCAATTCTTTGGTCGTGTTTCTGGCGAGCGTCGAGTAGCACATCGTTTCTTCATCCGCAGATCGGAGTCGTGCCGATCTTTTCCCTGCACAGCTCTCTGTCCGTGGATTTCTTCCTCTTAGGCTGCCAGCTTCTTCTTTCAGGGTCCCAGGAACTAGATGGACACCTCAGGGCAGAGTAGGAGTCTCTCCAGAGACTCCATGTGCTGGCAGAGAGAAGTCTTTGCTGTCCCTCAGACTTCAAACAGGAGGCAAGCTCTAAATCAAGACCTTGGAGATTTCTTCTCAAGATGGAAGGCACACAAAGTCCAGTCTTTGCCCTCTTGCTGTGGCAGAAGCAACAACTGCAGGATAGCTCCACAAAGCAGTCACAGGCAGGGCAGCTCTTCTTCCTCAGCTCTTCTCCAGGCAGAGGTTCCTCTTGTTTCCAGAAGTGTTCTAAAGTCTGTGGTTTTGGGTGCCCTTCTTATACCCTAGGCCTACTTAAAAGTAAAGTCTCTTTTGAATGTGAAATCCTGCCTTGCCCAGGCAAGGCCCCAGACACTCACCAGAGGCTTGGAGACTGCACTGTGTGAGGACAGGCACAGCCCTTTCAGGTGTAAGTGACCACTCCTCCCCTCACTCCTAGCACAGATGGCTCATCAGGATATGCAGGCTACACCCCAGCTCCCTTTGTGTCACTGTCTAGTGTGAGGTGCAACCATCCCAACTGTCAAACTGACCCAGACAGGGAATCCACAAACAGGCACAGAAATGGTATAAGCAACAAAATACTCACTTTCTAAAAGTTGCATTTTCGAACACACAATCTTAAAATCAACTTTACTAAAAGATGTATTTTTAAATTGTGAGCTCAGAGACCCCAAATTCCACATGTCCACCCGCTCCCAAAGGGAATCTGCACTTTAATCATATTTAAAGGTAGCCCCCATGTTAACCTATGAGAGGGACAGGCCTTGCAACAGTGAAAAACGAATTTAGTAATATTTCACTGTCAGGACATACAAAACACATTACTATATGTCCTACCTTAACCATACACTGCACCCTGCCCTTGCGGCTACGTAGGGCCAAACTCAGGGGTGTCTTACATGTAAGAAAAGGGAAGGTTTAGGCCTGGCAAGTGGGTACACTTGCCAAGTAGAATGTACATTTAAAACTGCACACACATACACTACAGTGGCAGGTATGAGACATGATTACAGAGCTACTTATTTGGGTGGCACAACCAGTGCTGCAGGCCCACTAGTAGCATTTGATTTACAGGCCCTGGCACCTCCAGTGCACTTTACTAGGGACTCACTAGTAAATCAAATATGTCAGTCACGGATAAGCCAATTACATACACATTTTGTAAAGGAGCACTTGCACTTTAGCACTGGTTAGCAGTGGTAAAGTGCCCAGAGTAACAAACAGCAAAAAACGAGTCTAGCACACATCAACAACCTGGGGAACAGAGGCAAAAAGTTACGGAAGACCACGCCAAGGATGAAAAGTCTAATAGCCCTCATTAAAGAAAGACCACTAGCCAAGGGGAAACGCATTATTGTCTCTCCAATTCCAGCCCTTGATGCTGTTACTAAAGCTAGTGTTCCAAATGCTAAAGCATTGCATCCATGATGGATTCAATGGGCCACTGATGACTGTATTTTTGACCCAAAATTACAAACTCAAGAACTTTTGCAATATGAACTAGAAAACCCATTTCCACCAAATACATTGCCTATTGATCAATATCAGTCATGTACACCGATGGCTCTGCACAACCTACAATTGGCACAAAACATCAGTACTCCGCTGCTTGTGCATTCATAAGTGGCTACATGGAGGATAAATTTTGTCCCCAGTATACATACATGCAAACCCTAGGGGATTGCACAGCACAATTAGCATAGCTAAAGGCTCTGGTGATGGCACTGGAACATACGGATCCTGCACAGCTAACACGGTCTGTGATTTGTACTATTGTGTCCAGTCCTTCAACGAATACCTGCATTACTGGCGCCAGAATGGGTTCATAGAATTCTAAAGGCAACATCATCAAACACGGACTTCTGTGTGTGTGGGGGGGGGGGAAGTAGCAGATCTGAAGGAAACTCTACCAAACATCCATGTTGTACATACACTTGGACACCAGCGTGTTGGAATATACGTTGCTGGAATTACATTGGCTGATGAAGCAGCCAAATCAACAGTACCTATGGCTGCTGTTGCTGCAGTAACCCCTTCTGGAATGCAACTGGATGATGAGACATGGGCTGCCGTGAAAGCCACGGCTGAAGGCACGCCCTATCCAAAACCATTTCCTGCTAAATATTCCTACTGAATGGGAGGCTGCCTTGATGCCAAAGTAAAAATACCAGGCGTGGGGGTCCCAATAAAGACATGAGATCAGAGTTGATTAAAGCAGCGCATGAGGGTCTTGTATCTGTCCATGCTGGTGTGGCGGTTACAATAGCATTATTGCAAGCACGTTATTGGTGGCCCTGTCTATACATACAGGCCAAGCAGTATGTCTTCTGTTGTGACATCTGCCAGCAAATTAAGGGTTCCACCATCAAACGTCAACTGCAGACACCCCTCCTAATTTCTATCAAACCTTTACAATGTGTGTACTTGGACCATTGTGGTCCCCTAACACTGGACAGTGCATACAAATACATTTTAGTCACTGTCCACTCTTGCTCTAGATTTCTATGGGTGTGGCCACAACTCTCAGCTGACGCTCTGACTGTTAAAGATTTGCAAGTCTTTATCGGCACATATGCAGTTGTGACTTTACACTAGGACCAGGGCCCTGCTATCGCCTCAACGGCATTTAGGGACACCGTGGCTACGTTAGGGGTCCAACTCCATTACTCGTCTCCATTACTTCCTGAGGGAAGTAGTGTTGTGGAGTGACGAAACAGTGATATAAAGCAGTCCTTAACAGCCAGAGCCTTAGGTATGGGTTGAAGTTGGCTTAGTCACCTGTATGGAGTCCAGAGAGCCCTTAACAATCTTCCTAGAAGGTCCTTGTGGAGTCGTACTTCATAAGAGTCCCTCTTTGGAACTCAAATGTATGTGCCAGATCTTGATGGTGCTGGTGTGGAGGCGACAAACACCTTTGACATACATGAGCATGTCACTGTCTTGCAGGAATTATAACAGTTTTGTAACGACAATGCTTCTGCCAGTGCTAGCTCTGCAGGAATTAAGGATGTACCTATAACACCTACCTGCTGGATTCCTAAAGTTGGGTATCTATTATGTGAAAAAGTTGCTGTGAAAAATGGGTTCGGTCCTTCTTGTGTACCTGTCCCAGTCTTGGCAATGCACGGTACCAGAACTGTAATTTTAGAGCTGATGGCTCGTGCAAAATAAAACCGCTTTGTATCTATAGACAGTCTCAAGTTACACCATGTGGCAGATCCTGCACAGCAGACCTAGAGGGGCAGCCAGTAGTTCCCGAATCCCTCACTACTAGTCAAGATGTCCCTCTACACGTTTTGAGCAGCAACGCTGAAACCTCTCCGAGCTTGGGGAGGGTTGAAAATGATATTGCATTAGTTCCACTAACCTCTGCTACAGCAAACAATACAGAAGTCACTGATCGATTTGACACCCCTTTAACACAGACTGATGGCGTCATTTACTATGAACCACCATGGGAGACCCTTACTAGTTCTCCTACAAATATGGCTTCACCGTTTGCACGAACTGCTTCTGGATACTTTGCCTACATCGACACTTTTTCAGACTCTGCCTCTTCCACATCTGAACTGCCAAAAACACGTAAGCTGATAAACTGGCTTAGAATAAATTATTTTATTTCCCCATGGAACTATCTGTGGTGTTCTTTGACTGCATTGTCTTTCCTCCTTTAGATTGGCATTGTCCTAACATTCTTTCTATTAATACATGATCATTTTCTTCCTGAAAGATCAACAGTTAAATTGGTGGATGAGGTCCTAAAACCCAATTTTTCTTTTCACAAGGTCAGCAGAGACTTGTCTTTCGTAAACATTTCCGCTATACCAATTCCTGATGGGATTGTTTGGGATAAAATCAAACAGCTAGTGATTGTTTAAATACCACGTGTTTAAACTTTTGAAGAACTATGTAATCCCGGAGTTGTTTCTGATGACTGGGATGTGAAAACAGTTGATTCTATGATGACTGACTTGCAGTATTATGGTGTATTTGAAAGGGAAGTTGTTTATCAATCTAAAGAGACTTACGGAGATATTATTTGCTATAATTATTATGGGCACCATTTCATTCACAGAGCAAGTACTCAAGACTATTTTTAACTATACACAATGGGAACATTGTCCAACTCCACCACAAGGGAGTTCTAAAACATATTCTGAGAAGTTTGCAAATTTTTCTGGGCACAATGTTAAAAATGCTGAGTCATATTACTTTAAATTGCCATCAATGGAAAATGTACACATTTTATTGACAGGACATACACAAAATTAATTTATCCGGATCCTTTTGTCCCGGTTGGATATAGAAGGCTATGAATATTGGCTGACGTTGACTGACTTAAAGTGTGTGGGGAACATGAAATTGGCAAAGGGGAAGGAAGCTTTGTTTAGAGCATGCCTGTTCAAATCATATTTGTAAATGAAACTGTACAACAGACAAGTTGTTAAGGCTTCGCAAAAATCAAGGATTTGAATGGTCCTAGTATTCCTGCCCTTGCAAACTTTTACAAATGGCAAAAGCATATAAATGCAACTGAAGATCAGCTTGATGAATGGGTCTAGAATGGCACCTTTAATGCATCACTGTCAAGTACGGGCAGGTGATTATTGTGGCCAATAGATACCAATGGGTGTCATGAACATTTTATAAACTCAACAGGTTTTTTTTTTATATAAGTAGGCCGGACCCTTGCTGTGTGTCATCTGAACATGCGGGTATAGTAACAACATACAGTGTAGGGAAACTATACCAGCAATGGTTGAAGAGTTCCTCACTAGATGCTGTTAAAGAACACCTCAGTCTCCTGTCTAATAACACTGACTTACAGGATTTTCTGTTAGGCCACAGAAAACAACGCAGAAAGTGCTTCTTATACACAGTCTATAATTAAATTTGGAAGCTTTCTCAACAAGATGCTGCCCAGTTAAGGCAAATAGATCAGGAAAACTTACAGAAGGCATTAGCTGTTGTATGGAATGGGTAAATCCAACCGGATATATACCTTAAACAACATCGTTTCTTCAGCAATAGACATCATACAAAGTGATATGTCTTCTTTACATCATGGACAGAGCCAACTAAGGTCCATTATGCAGTTGAGTTGGACACTTCAAACATTGAAGGCAGTTTGCATTCCCTGGTAACATGATAGCGCAAGGGACATATTTTCCACATTTAATTTAACCAGACAACAACTAATGGCTAAGAAAGAAGCGACTTATGTCATGTTAAATATCAAAATTAAAAAAGTTGCCTTTTACTGTGGGTGAAATACCATCTGCAGTCATTAATCTGCCTAGTTCAACACTTCAATTCACGTCCTGCTTAAAACACATTCCAGTAGGTGGATGTGAAAGGTTAAAGGCTAGGACATAGTTACATCCATGAGATGTGGGAGCTGCCCTTCTGGTACAAATGTCTGTGGCATGAAGAGGTCTTTCTTAGCAGTAGTGAATGAGAGACTTCTGTCAGCCATTCGATGGTTTGTAATCAGCTGTCCTTGCACAGAGCGTGCAACACTTCGGCAGCAAACTTGGCTAGTTATCTGAAGGGACTTCCAGTCCCCTTGATTCAAATGGCAGCTATGTCCTCCTCAATAGTGAAAACTGTTGTGGGATGAGCCGGAATAGTTTGTTTCGGTCTCTAAGATTGTTGCATGCTGCGGGAACGTACTTTTTCCTCCTACATGACAGAGGAAAGTAGCTGAGATTTGGCCCCATATCGCTACTTCAAATGTGAATTTTGACAAGTTGAGCAGACTCCAGGCTTTATTTTTCCAAAAACATGTGGTGCTCACATCTGCATGCGAGACCTATGCGATTTAGGTTGCAAGGTCATCAACAGAGATACAGTCCTGTTTAAGTACCAACTTTCCGAGACACTTTGAGCTCGTGGGACGAATATTTACTGTCCATTACTACTGGAATCGCAAAATTCTTTAAGTCTGTTGGATCTGGTTTCGTTAACACCTTCTCCTCTATATTCGGTTTAATACCATCAGCCATCCACTCAAAATTCTCCAGTATTTTCGGGGCATTTCCGATAACTTTGGCTATAACAGGTAGCATCTTTCTATTGCTACTTTTTCTGTGCAATGGCTGTCCTGTCACAGCATGGAGGACTGAAAGCGCTCCCACCAGCGTAGCTGTCATGAACACATGATGCAGTACTTTGAAGCGATTAGACTGTGACTGGTCTCTGTTATTCAGACAATTTTGCATTGTGTGCAGCCTCTGTGCCCGTTCGAACATGCACATGAAACATTGTCTTTCTACGTAGTGTTGCTTTCATTGGACGCTGATCTCTTGATATTCTCACTGAGGGCTCATTACCAGACATGCGCATTGAGGGTGCGTTTGCTACAGGAAGCTGTTTATGAGTTGCCCTTCATGGAGGACGCAGCTCGAAACTCATTGTTGGGCACAGCCGGAATGCTGTTGTATTGGCTGGAGTTCAGGCTTTAGAACATGAATGCTCCTTGGTTTTCCTTGGCTATGAACTTCCTACTTTACCACCTGCCGAAGTGGAAGACTTTCTGTCTTCAATTATCCCTGATTTAATTGGCAACTTCCAAAATGACTGGCTCTTGAAATTCGTCTTTTTTATGCCACAGTTACCATTTTAAATTGTCCTTTTACACATGCTCAAGTGTCTTAACTTGTCATTATTGACATTTTTATACATATGCCATAGGTTGAATTTTAGTAGCTTTTGTAAATAACTAGGCTATGAACTGGGAAGGTGTTGCGTAGCCATTTTAGGTATAGCTCCATATACTTTGTTTTGGCAAACCAGGCCTGCCGCTGTGCACTTTAACCTAGATATATTTTATTCAGCTTTGATTATTATTTTAACGATGGACATATTTGCGGTCCTGTTTTATTTCTAGGTCAGCACTGCGTTCCTAAAGAAGACATTTCTTTCACTCTGTGCTTTTCCCAAGGCTGCAGTAAGATAGGTTGCAAGTGAACATGGTAACGCTTTGTCTCTAGTGTTCATAGATACAGCCACATCCTTACGAAGGGACATTTTCTCAGAACACTAGCTGTTTTATTATAAAAACACTTCTCTGCCCCATACACGTTAGATGGAGATTCCAGCCAGATGACCATGACTGTATGCTGATTTGCTGAACGCTTCGTTACAGCTGCTTATGTAGACTGTGAGCCTCTTGCTCGGGTATGAGGGATGATGTCTTCCCAGGGGAACCTGAAGGGCAGAATTGGAGCTTAGCATGCTATGCTCTAACATAGCCTAGGTAGGAATTATTTTAATAACTCTAGTGACATGGTATAGTTATTTTTATGCTTTACTCTCCTTGTCACTATTTTAATCCTGTCATGCTTCATTGTCCTTGGTATTTCAGTACATTCTTTATTATCTAAGATGCAATTGCTTCATTAAAACCTTATTGAAACATTTACTGGGTTTTGAGTGACCACGATATCCCTGAGGATTCAATTGTCATGCGCTCGGCTGCCCAATCATACCTGCTCTTGGGTGGAGATGGGGCACTGCTAGTTTGCCCCAGCCAAAGCTGGATTAGGCCTACAGGTATCACCTGTAGTGGGTTAGACTCAGTCCCCCACAGTACAGGTGATTCTGCCGTTCAAATCCAGTAGTCTCATTAGAAGGAGAGCCTATGCGACACCAGTCGCTGTATAATCGGAATTACATTTTTTGACAAGGCCCTCTTTGGTGAAGGAGCACTGTTGGTGTAATCACTAAGTTTCTTCCAAGCTTTTCTGAGCAGCACTTCCTGTTAGTGCTTTCTACAGATTGAGAGAACAGTCTTCTGATTTTTCATCTTGGCATGAGCCTCGTTTGAGACAGTTCCATGATGGAAACACAAGTAACACATGATTAGTTTAATTAGGTGGCCAAAATATCAATTAAGGAAAGCAATGGGAGTGCTGAAGCTGCTATTTATTTCTCCTTCGCACAAAAGAGTCGGTTTCTACAGGTTAGTAAATTCCTCTTCATTTTCTTCAAATGTCTCATTTGAAAATGGAAGAGGCAAACTCTTTGAAGGCATTGCAACTAGTATGATCCAGCAATTAAGATGGCTTTAATGATGTACTGGCATTTATAAAGCTAAATCTCTACCCGTCTGGGCAAGATAAATAAGAGATTTGACTATTCTAACCTGCACCCTTCCATCTCGATGATTACCCCAATCTCCTCTATATATATCATTCCTACCCTCGTTGCAGTCCCCGTTGCATCCAACATTGTTCTTGATAATGACCTATCTGTCACAATGGAGAAATTGAGATTTTCCTAGCCTTGGTGTCAGAAAGGCTAGATTTTATTAAAGACAAGGAGGCGAGTATTATGCTTTTCTTTTCATGCTTTATTTTGAACAGCAGCCAAGAACTACAAATCCCAGAATCCCTGGGGAAAAGAACTACAAAACTGCGTCATAATGGGGCCAATCAATCACACAACAAGCCCCATAATAACTATCTTGACTGAGAGCACCAAGCCCTATTTGTTTGTGGATATCAGTCAATGGAATAATCCGAGGAAAACCATAGTAAACCATAAACAGTCAAAAATGCAGAAAGGAAGTCTATGCAGAGCGCCTTGAGGAAAGGGTAATGACCTGTAGATCCGGATGATTGAAGTGGAGGTCCAGAACAAGAAGTTGATGGAAGCTGGTCTGCCGGAAGTGTTGTTGTTGGTTGCAGTTGAGGCAACTGGAACAAAAGAACAGGGAGGGTTAGAAGAGGAGGGATAATACTTGCCTCCTAGTCTTTAATAAATTCTAGCCTTTCTGACACCAAGGCTAGGAAAATCTAAATTTTCTTACAAGACAGGATACTCATATTATGCTTGTTCAAAGCAATGAAATAACAGCTTGCAAAGGATGATCAACAGGTTTACAATAGAAAGTTCTAAATGTACTAACGTTAGACCAATCTGCAGATCTAAGGATATCACACAAGCTAGCCCCGGACCAAAAGCCCTGAGAAGCCGTAGCTCCTACAACTGAATGGGCACCATAAATATTGGTAGGGACACCAGCCAAAGCCATCAGCCACTTAACCCTACGAGCTAAAGTGGGAGATGAGACAGGTTTTTGGGGCTTCTGAAAGGAAATCAGCAACTGAGATGAAGCAACCCTGAGATCTGCAGTTCGTGAAACATAGGTTTTCAAGCAATTAGCAACTCACAGTTTGGGTTGAGAGGGGAAAAAAGGGATAAAGGACAGAAGACAAATTAATCTTAGTACGTCTAGCTACATTGAAACACACACTGAAAAACTGGAAAAATGAAAGGAGGAAACATTCAAAGCCTTTACATCTGAAACCCGTTTGATGGAAACAAGACAGAGGAGCATAGTGAGTTTAGCAGATAAATATTTCAATGATAGTACAGGATTATCGGGCCAAGAAACCAGAAGACGAAGGACAGAGTTCACATCCCACATAGAATTATATTTAGGGGCTGGAAGTTTGGAAAACATATTCCTTTTAGCAGATGACAAACTAAAGGGTGTTCTCCCACTGGTCTACAATCCACCCGGACGTGTTCTGAAGAGATCGCGAATCTATAGGTATTGACAGTACGGTACGCTTTGCCTTGAGAGGCTAAGGAAGCTAGAAAATTTACAATTAAGGTAACTGCAGCTGAAACTGGATTGGAATCCCTGTCCGCACACCAGCTATACCATACCAACCAGGCTGAACAGTAGACCTTTGAAGTACCCGGAGCCCAGGATTGTTGGATCAATTGGACAGCCTGTTCCGAAATTCCTGGGGTTCTCTAAGACGCCCCGAAATTCTCCAAGCTATGAGAAATAGGGAACCTTGTAATATGAGGTTGTCAGGAAGCCCCTGGTGATTTAAAAGAAGATCTGGGAAAGGAGGGATCAGGACTGGAAGATCTGACGAGTTCTAAGAGGGTCGGAAACTAAGGTAGAGACTGCCAGAATAGGCTGACTAGAACTAGGGAGGAACGTTGTCGGCGAACTTGTGCCAGGACCCAAGCAGTAAAGCGGAAGGGAGGAAAGGCATACAGAAGGGAAGGAGGCCACCCTTGGAGAAAAGCGTTGGAAGCCAAGGCTAAAGGATCTGGTCTCCAACTGAAGAAGTTGGAAGTTGAGTCTTGAGGCAAAGAGGTCTATGGACATTGTACCAAAGATGGAAGAAAGACGATTGAATATGGTAGGGTGAATCCGCCAATCGCTTGAGTCCTGGGAGTGTCTTGCGAACCAATCGGCCACTACATTGAGATTGCCTGGGAGATATTCCGCTCTGACTGAAATATTTTTGTGAAGACAAAACTCCCAAAGACTCTTGGCCAAGAGAGACAAAGGTTTGGATCGTGTCCCACCCAGGCGGTTGATGTAAGTTACAGCAGATAAATTGTCCATTCTGAGAAGAATGGAGCATTTTATTCTGTCTTTGGTAAAGGACTGGATGGCAAAGGAACCTGCAAGCATCTCTAAACAGTTTGTGCATTGATGACTCCTGAGCAGACCATGGTCCTCCAGTTGAGTGTGGACCACATCTTGTGCCCCAGCCTGTCAGACTTGCATATGACTCTAAGACAAGATCTGGGGCGGCAGAGAAAATTGTTCTCCCGTTCCAGGTGTCTAAATGACTCATCCACCATGTGAGTTCTTCCCTGGACTCTGCGTTGAGGACAACCTGATCCGAATATGACAGACCTTGTTGAAGATGATGGATCTTGAGCCTTTGGAGGGCTCTGTAATGAAGAGGGCCTGGAAAAATGGCCTGGATGGAAGAGGAAAGGAGGCCTATGAGATGAGCAAGTGCTCTGAGGGAAGAACAAGGGAGAGAGAAGGCATGACAAATGTCTTTCTTTATTAAAGAAACTTTGTCTTGAGGAAGTTGTAGAATCGACTCGGTAGTGTTGACGAGGAACCCCAGAAACTCGAGTTTGTGAAGGAACTAGAGCTGACTTTTGGAGATTTATAAGGAAGCCCAGCCAAGAAAGAAGGTCTTGACAAATTTTTAGATGAGTTACCAGAGAAGACTTCTCCTGAGCCATAATTAGGAAGTTGTCGAGATAGATAAGTCATATCCGCTGAGCCCTGAGGCAGGCTAGCACGGGTTTGAGTACCTTGGTGAAACACCAAGAGGCGGAAGAAAGGCCAAAGGGACGTTTTGAAACGAAAAAGTATTTTCCCACTGGAACTGAAGGAATTTTCTGAAAGATGGCTGTACCGGTACTGAGAGATATGCGCCCTGAAGATCTATGCGAACTAACCAGTTGTGAAGGAGGATATCCCTGAGATAGAGAAGTTTCCATCTTGACGTGGTGATACTTCGTAGTTTAAGTTTGACAGGGCAATGTTTTTTGTTCTTCTTTTGATCAAGATAATTATTGCTGAGAAAACAGGAAGGGTCTAACACTACTTCCTCGATAGCCTGCTTCGATAATAAAGCCTGTATCTCATCCTGAAACAGGCGAGATTGATCATGAGAAAAAAGGAGAGGACGAGGAAGGAAGGGCTGACAAGGGGTCTGATAAAGATCTATGCAATAGCCTTGGACGGTCTGAATTACCCAAGGGTCGGAAGTTATCAACAGCCAAACATTTAAACACCAAGCTAGTATGCCTCCTACCGGAGGAAGGCCAGAACTGAAAGTTCTTACCTGCAAGGTGTTCTCCTTTGGCTCTGTAACCCCTGTTACGGCCGCCGTGGAACCTGCAGGGGTAGAATTTGGGTTTGTATCCTTGGTATACGTCGAGCTGGTTGGTCTGGGAGTAGGAGCCTCTGTTGAGGGATTGACCTTGTTGAGAAGCTGCCGGCAAAACGACTCCTTCTTTTGCCGGCCCTTCCAAAAACCCGATTGGAAAACAAATTCTTCATAGAAGAATGGGCTTTATCAAGGGAATTGAAAGTAGAGGTGTGCTCATTTCTTTTATAAAAGAGTCCCTAAAGAGAAGACCATCAGCGTTAAGGCCTTCGTCTTTGGCAGCAAGAGAGCTCAGTTTGGGATCAATCCTGAGGAGGAGGCTTTTGCGGCGTTCTTGAGAAATGTAGGAGTTGGCATTGCCCAACATGCAAATTGCCCGTTGAGCCCAGTTGGAGAGGGTTTCCGGATCCACCTGGGAGCCTTCAACTTTGGCTTCTTCAGCAAGGTCAAAGATCCTGGTGAGGGGATCCACCAAGTCTAGAAGTCTGTCCTGACAATTTGACCAGGCTCGGTCATCTCCTTTCTTGGGGTCTTTCCCAAATTTGGTGAAGAAGAAAAGCATATTGGGATCAATGGCGGGGGTGTCTGTAACCTTACAAGGGAGGGAGGGTCTGGGACATTCAGATTTTAATTTATTTCTGGATGACTTATCCAGGGGATGGCAGAGAGAGAAGGAAACGTAATCTGAAACATGGTCAGAGGGAAACCATTCTGAGGAATTGGGGTGATGGATAGAAGTAGGGTCAAACATGGAGTCGCCATCAGGGTCAACCAGGTCTTCGGGCACTAAGTGAGGGGAATACTCTTGAGGAGAAATTTTTTGACTTTTCTCCGGAGGCCCATCATAAAAATCATCATTTAGTGTGTCATGTAAGACATCGTCCCCATCACTGTCCGTGTCCCGTAAATTAAGAATATTAAGGGGGGAGGAAGGGAGCCCTGAAAAATTCGCCTCTCGGGTTGGAGGCCCAAATTTATTGGAAACTCCTTTTGAGATCTCATGAGAATGAGACACACGTTTCTTCCCTCTCAAAAGAGGATTCGCCTTAGGTGCGTGCAGCATTTTAGAAATAGAGGCTTCAAAATTTTTGGAAATGTCCAACATAGACACTGAAACAGCGTGTTGGACTGAATCCTTAATAAAGGGTTTCAAATTATCCTTAATAGACTGGGTTTGGTCTTCCTCCGACATAATGGATAAAAAAGGAGAGTTTGAGGAGGAAAAATGGCTAAAAAGTTATAAAATGGTGAAAAAACAGGTGCTAATCCTGTTAAATACAAGGAAAACGGTAAATAAGGGGCTAAACTGAAAAGGCTGGCCGGGGGTGTGAGAGGGGCGTGCCACTAACCTGGGAGCCTAGGAAATACCTGCTGTGCAACCAGAGATAAACACGCTTGGAATTCAGCCAAGCGTGTAAGGCAGAGTCAATTCTAAGAATAAACACGCTCGTTTAGAAGCAGTCGAGCGTCACGATCTGTCTAGCGTGTGGTAGGGAAGAAGGAACACGCTGTGAAGCCCAGCGGAATAAAGTAAATAAACACACTCGTTTGGAAACACTCGAGCGTGTAAAAGAATGGGCAGTCAAGCGTGAAGTAAGCAGAGGAATGCGGCTGAGGCACGGCTGTTAGAACGTTGAGTAGAACGTTCTGATAGCCGGTCTGAAAAAGTGCAAATAGCGCAATGAGGAGTGCGCGTGACCCCTGAAAGGAATAAAACCAAATGAGACAATGTAACTAATACCAATATTAGTATAAACAAATAAATGTCAAACACGTTAAACAGTATCAATTAAATAGAAAAATACATAAATGCGAGCAGGGTACTTATCTTGACTGCGAGCAGCAAGAAAAGAGGGCTTGGTGCTCTGTCAAAATAGTTAATATGGGGCTCGTTGTGTGATTGATTGGCCCCATTATGACGCAGTTTTGTCGTTCTTTTCCCAGGGATTCTGTGATTTGTAGTTCTTGGCTGCTGTTCAAAATAAAGCATGAAAAGAAAAGCATAATATAACTAACTTAAAAAGATCACTTCACTTGAATTCCAACAAATCAACACAATATGTGCGTAATTCTGAAATGTGTATTGTACTATATTTTTGTGGTTTGTTTCGCTCTCAAGATCTGATCATTTTCATGATTTCTTGCCAGTTAAAATTGTTACATGCAATCTGTGTTTTTGTTAACTCAGAAACTTTGCCAGTAAGTATTTGATTGAAAGTACTGTTCCTTCTATCTCGTAGATTTTCTTTTTGTAGAAGAACATTAGTTGTAAGTGAAGAAGGGCGTATTCTGCCCATCTCTACTATTTCATAAAACATAATTCACTTTTGTGCCTAAACCTACAGTAATTCTATGGTAGACAACCGGCAAGTATTTCTTAATTTTACTCCAACAGTCCCAACATCCAGACCTAGTGCGGTGCCATTGAGAGGGGATTCTAGGTTTGTAACCTGATTTGATAGATGATCCTTTCATTCCATTCCTCCATAGATGCAGATGCTCAGTATTAGCATAAGTATCATTTATATAATGAGTTGTGCAATATATACACACATTTACTATATTAAACTTGATCTGTAGTGGTAATGTATGGCCTGTTAATTTGATTGATGGAAATAATTTGATTTTCTGTTGTAGTTCGGAGGAAAGGGTCTGCATGACGAAGATGCAACTGCAGAGAGTATCAAGAACCAAATGACTGCTCAAGAATGGGAGAAAGTGTTTGAAATGAGCCAAGACAAAAATCTGTATCATAATTTATGCACCAGCCTATTTCCCACAATACATGGTAATTTCAACGGTTGTAAAGTCGTGTATGTTTTGTTTAATCCTTTATGTACTGGATATTTTGCTGTGTCAATCTTATTTACTTTCAGCGATGCATCTTTAGAACCTAGTCGAACATAATTGTTATATACAATCAAAAAAAGGACATAAATATAGTCTAATGTGGTGGAGTAAGGGAGAGAAAGCCTCCATGCAAGCAACGCTTTCTTGCATGTTTTCATGATTGGGCCATTTTCAATCCTTTCCGTTTAAAGTGTGTGTTGCATGATGTTTAGTAAATAGAAGCCCCTTCCAATAAGAATGCAACACAAGTTTTAGAAAATTCAACTTGTATTCATACTTTCATCCTCCAGTATCTATTACAGTATTAATGCTTTTCATTGCTCAGTCATGTTTTGTTTTGTCACTGCATCTCCTCTATAAAGATGGCTGCTGCATAACTTCTGAAATTATCTTCTGAATTGTATTAATCTATTTACTGTTTAAAATGTAATCCAATACGATGCGTGTCCCACCATGATATTCAGTCATCCTCTCGCCTTAACTGCTGTCTTGCTGCAATGTATGTACAGTTGAAATCAATCTGTGTACCGTGCTCATATCCTCTGAGACCAGGCATTTGCTACCATCTCAAAAACCAACCCAAGGCCAGATTACTTCCTATTTAAATGGGAGCAAATGCAAACCTTTGGCCTTGTTGTGACTCAGTAAGATATCAAGACTGAAGTACCAGGTACAGGATGTGTAATAGACCATATCATTCCAGTGCTAGTAGAGTAACAGTTTAAGTGGCCTGTGTTTACTAATTTAAGGTAGTGTTCTGGGAATAGGGATGGAATGTATTTAGTAGCCATGTTTGAAATAAAGAAAAATGCATAACAGGAATTTAATAAATGGCTGAACTTTAACAAAAGGTAGTTGGATGTCTGATATATGGGGTTAGGTGGTGTAAATTGGGTCCCGGACCTTCAGTATCTTAGTGGGACGGATTAGAGTAGTAAGGGCTTTGAGATGAGTCTCTGAAGTGAACATACTCGGGATAAAATGGGCGATAAAGGGGGGGATGGAAAGGGCAGTGAAGCATTTGGGTCAAGTAATGGATGACTCATGGGTGCACACAGGGCTCCAAAGTTACTCTAAAGAAACAGGGCTGAAAGCATCATAATAGGGAGAATGACCATACAACGCTTGCCTTTTCCATGCAGCCTTTGCTAGGCACGTAAAGTATCGTAGGTCACGTTAAACATAAATATGTCTGTGTGTGTGTATGTGTGTATGTATATATATCATAAATATATCCTATTTGTGGTTGACAGTAGGTATAGTTAGGACCTAGTTTCCAGAGCAGAAACATTTTTGTTTTGCGTATAACTTTGGTGCCATTTGACAAATCTTCACAAAATTTCCCAAACTAGTTTGCCAGCCACTTTAGCTGCTCTCTGGAAAGTTTCAGAAGTGATCAGTCAAGCGGGGGGGGCAAGAAAAAGGCAGGGCAAGGGGTCACAAAATGCATTTTCCCCATGCAATTTGCCATTGGAATTTTGAACATGACTACAGCCTCAACCATTGGACTGGATTATATTAAGTTTGGCAGAAGGGTAGTTCTTGGTCCAGAAAGAGCCCTTTTATACTATTTGCTGTAAATCTGCACAGTAGTTTGAGATATTTAAGAAAAATGTAATATAGATATCTAGGAATGCTGATCGTCTGCAGAAACAGAAGTCCCCATGCTGATAATCTGAATGACTACCAACACTTCAAAGTGTAGGTAGGCAGCCTGGGACCCTGACTCTGCAGAGTCCAAAAAAATAGTTAGGAAAAAAGGGGTCAGGGTAGCAATACCCTGACCGACCCCCCCCCCCCCCCCCCTTCCTTAGCCCTGGTGCTGGGGTCTCCCACTGACTCTGCCAGGGCACAAAATGTTTGTTTTTTCCACACAAAACCGCTGTGGATATGCCCAAAAATGGAAAAAGTGCTGTTTCCTGCATTGCTTTTATTTTGTTGTTTTTTTTAAGCCCCCGTGGGCCAGGTCCCAAGGGCGTATGGAAGTATTAAAATTGGAAGGCCCCGCCCTTCTCTAAGGGCACTTTGTGTCCCAGGAACCCCCAACTCACTAGGGCTTTAATAGAACAAAATGAAATAAAGGGGACAGGGTGCCTTTCCCCGAAAGGTCTTTAAAGGTCCTGAGGACCACCTTCTCCCTGCAGCTAGGCTTAGACATAATGGAGGGGGATAAACAGACTCCCCTTCTTGCTGGGTAATTGACACAGAGGGAGAGACCTGCATGGGGCACCCAAGTTGTCAAAAGGAGGAAGAGGGGCCATATTCGGCCCCAGAGACCACCACCTTACTGGGTCTGCCCCATGCAAACAAAAGGAGGTGGGCCACATGCCCCCTTCCTGGAGTTACAAATGGGCCTGGGGATGCCACCCATCAGGCCAGATCCCTATCTCCCGAGGTGCCTGCCCTTGGGAGAAAGCACTCTGCTTTCATTCGGCAAGAGATTTAATAGCTCCCACCATATGAGAGCAAACTAAGTCTGCTCCCAGTGGGCAGGAAAACTGCACCAGCTCACTGGAAGTGGACTTCATCTGTTTTCTTGTCCGCTATCCACTATAATATATAAAAGATTCTCAAAGCATCATCAGTGGCCAGGCACAAGCCCCTACGTCTGGTAAGACCCTTGGCCTGACCCCTGTGCTGCTTGATGGGTGTCATGTGCTCCGCTTCATTATGCTCCTGCATCTTTTTGTAGCTTGCAAAAATAGGTTATGATGCTGATTGCTGCAGTCAACCATAATGAGAGAGGATGCATGAGATTGTGAGGAGGGTGCGGTTGGTGGTGGGGCTCCACTTCCTTGATACTTGGTCTCAGTATAGGATGGTTACAGTTGCCGCCAGGGTGGATTCCGAGGTAATGATGTCCATCTTGTGTGCTGTCAGGCCCTGTCTCCGATTGTATTTTATTTAGTAAACATGTTTTTCTGGTTACAATGACAAACATCGGCAATTTAAAATTAATTTTAATTAATTGACGTGCAATGCAAGATGTCTATTCTATTACTAAACCCTCTCCAAATTAGTAACCAGTGGTGGCAAGTTCAGTTTTTCAAAAAAACATATTGGTGTTTCTGTAATTATTTTCTCAAATTGCTTCCGATACCCCAAATTATACTGACCAATCTGGCAATGCAAATATTTATTTGGGTTCTTTTTGTGACCAAGTTCTTTAAAGTCTATATGACTTCATTTCAACATGCTGTGATATCCCATGTTTTTGCTTTTGTACTTTCGTAATTTCATCTTTAGCCTCCACCAAATATTTCCTCCTCCGATCTTTCCAAAATCTAGAAATATATCTTAAAATGATTACCTTAAAAAGTATCTGGAAATCTGTTCTTATGCCAAAACCTAGAAGTCCTCTGTTGACAGGAGATACTAAATAATTCTGCGACTTCATTTGAAATTCTTCTTATTTTTAAAGGAACCTTCCTAAATAAATGATCCTTTTTCCTGTGCATCTAATCAGTGACCAGTATCAAGATTGAAATGGGTTATATTAAGGCAGTCACCCATTGGCAGGGACGTGTTTCTGAAAAAGCCCTCCCATTGTCAATGAAAAGGAATGAAAATTTGCTCCATCCGCACGTCTATGAACCTAAGTTTTGCACTAATCAACTGAATATTCTGTTTAAAAGATACCTATATAGTTATACCCTTGGATAAACAACTTTTGTGACAGCACATGTCCTGAGATAATGTGCATGTTTGGAAATACTCTGGGGGGTCTAAGTTTAAAAATGGGTTTTTAATTCTCTATACAGATAACTATTGATTTTCTGTATCCCAAAATAACGGTATTTTTAAGTAACAATCATGTCTGAATTCAGATGGCTGGTTTTTGGATGATGATTAAATTTACTGTTTCCATGTTAATGGAGGTGACCTCTGCCCTTCAGGGTATGACGCACTGTTTACCACAATAGACCTTCTATGATGGCCTTTAACAGTCTAGATGAGATTTTGTTTTGCCTTTACTGGACTAGACTAACTCACCCAAAATCAAGGATTCATAGATGAGAAGTTCAGGACTGGTGACTGTGGCTGTACTGACCTTGAGTGGTCATCCTGCTTGTAGACCCTGGTTTTCCTTAGTTTTGAAGTTCTTTGATTACAATGGGGTTTCTAAGCAGTGCACATTTTAATACTGTGACACTTAACTTCTACACTTGACCTCTCCTTATTCTGCCTATTTGTTTACAGGCAATGATGAAATCAAACGAGGTGTACTGCTGATGCTTTTTGGTGGAGTTCCCAAGACTACTATGGAGCGGACATCACTTCGAGGTGACATTAATGTCTGCATTGTTGGAGATCCCAGCACTTCCAAAAGTCAGTTTCTGAAGTAAGTTCTGCTATGTTCTTTTCTTACCTAAAACAATGAGATCCAATTAAATGAAAGCAGACATTGAATATTAATGGTTATTTGGGGTTACTGTGATCATTTGAAGAAATTGCTTAAATCCTTTTACATCAACTGGAATATGCATAGTTCACAGATTGTGTGGAGTTAACTTTATTTAACTACTTTGGTGTTTTTTTTTTTTTATATCTACAATCTGTGTGCAAGTGGACTCCACTTGTGCAAAAATTTCATGCTGTGCTTTTTTTCATTGCCGAAGGGTTTTTTTCCTTTGGAAATTCAATTTTCATCTTGTAAGACTTTTCATCCTTAGCGTGGTCTCCCTTAACTTTTTTCCTTTTGTTCCCCAGGTTGTTGTGTGCTGGACTCAGGTTTTACTATTTTTGTTAATCGGGCCACTTTACCACTGCTAACCAGTGCTCCTTTACAAAATGTGTATGTAATTGGCTTATCCATGATTGACATATTTGATTTACTAATAAGTCGCTAGTACAGTGAACTAGAGGTACCCAGGGCCTGTAAATCAAATGCTACAAGTGGGCTTGCAGCACTGATTGTGCCACCCACATAAGTAGCTCTGTAATCGTGACTCACACCTGCCATTGCAGTGTGTGTGTGTGTGTGTGTGTGTGTGCAGTTTTAACTGTAAATTCGACTTGGCAAGTGTACCCTCTTGCCAGGCCCAAACCTTCCCTTTTCTTACATGTCAGACACCCCTAAGGTAGGCCCTAGGTAGCCCCAAGGGTAGGGTGCAGTGTATGGTTAAGGTAGGACACATAGTAATGTGTTGTATATGTCCTGACAGTGAAATATTGCTAAATTTGTTTTTCACTTTTGCAAGGCCTCTCCCTCTCATAGGTTAACATGGAGGCTACCTTTAAATCTGATTAAAGTGTAGATTCCCTTTGGGAGCGGATGGACATGTGAAGCTTGGGGTCTCTGAGCTCACAATTTAAAAATACATCTCTTAGTAAAGTTGATTTTAAGATTGTATGTTTGAAAATGCCACTTTTAGAAAGTGAGCATTTTCTTGTTTATACCATTTCTGTGACTCTGCCTGTTTGTGGATTCCCTGTCTGGGTCAGTTTGACAGTTGGGCTGGTTGCACCTCACACTAGACAGTGACACAAAGGGAGCTGGGGTGTAGTCTGCATATCCTGATGAGCCATCTGTGCTAGGAGGAAGGGGAGGAGTGGTCACTCATCTGAAAGGGCTGTGCCTGCCCTCACACAATGCAGTCTCCAACCCCCTGGTAAGTGTCTGGGGCCTGGCCTGGGCAAGGCAGGATTTCACATTCAAGAGAGACTTTGCTTTGAAGTTGGCGTACTTCAAAGGAGAAATTGGGTATGAGAAGGGCACCCAAAACCAGACTTTTAGAACACTTCTGGAAACCAAGAGGAACCTCTGCCTGGACAAGAGCTGAGGCGAAAAAGCTTCCCTGTCTGAGACTGTGCTGTGTGGAGCTACCCTGCAGTTACTGCTTCTGCCAGAGTAAGAGGGCAAAGACTGGACTTTGTGTGCCTTCCATCTTGTGAAGATCTCCAAGGGCTTGATTTAGAGCTTGCCTCCTGTTGTTTGAGGTCTCAGGGACAACAAAGACTTCTCTCTGCCAGCACCTGGAGTCTCTGGGGAGACTCCTACACTGTCTGTGGTGTCCATCCAGTTCCTGGGACCCTAAAAGGAGAAGCTGGCAGCTTAAGAGTGAGAAATCCATGCACAGAGCGCCGTGCGGAGAAAAGATCGGTGCAACTCCGATCTGCGGTTGAAGAAATGACGCACTGCTGGCTCTGCGGCTGAAAATCCACACTCGCTGGAAACGTGACCGAAGAATTGCCACCCCGATTTGGAGCATCGCTGACGGAGACTCAGTGTTTGAAACCCACACTTAGTGTTTTTTTTTAATCATCGTGCGGCTGGATTTCTGACGCAAGTACGGCTGGGCATATAAAAACAATACAAGACCTGCCCAGACCTGAGTGCCGACCGGATCGATGCATCGCTCTCCTGCGAAGAGAAGAAACTATGCGAACAGACGAAAGGAGAAACTGCAATGTCTTGCTCAAGAGTGAAATTGACGCATCAAAAGCCCTTTTTGACCCCCACACGCCCGTGCGGGGTTATTTTTGACGTAACCAAGGTACATTTTCATGGTTATAGTGTTAATTTGTGTTTTAAACTACATAAAGACTCTTTATGCTTTTTAATTGATAACTTGACTTGTGGATTGTGGTCGTTTTGGTCTTGTTTTGTTTAGATAAATATTTCCTATTTTTCTAAACCTGTGTTATTTTGTAGTGTTTTCATTAAGTTACTTTGTGTGCTGGTACAAATACTTCACACCTAACACTCTGAAGTTAAGCCTACTGCTGTGCCAAGCTGCCAATGGGGTAAGCAGGGGGTTAGCTGAGGCCGATTCTCTTTTATCCTGAGTAGAGTGAGAAACCTTCAGCTTCAAAACAGTCAGACCTTGAACTCAAACTGAGCTGCCTCACACAATTATAAACATACTGTTATCCAAACATCCAAAGCCGAAATGCAATTAGTCCAAAAAAGCAGCTGATATTCTATTCATGAGTTTTCGGAGTGCAGCCCTCTAAAACAGGAGGTAGATGGATGGTGATCTGTTTGAACATGCCTGCCTCCAGATCCTACTGTATTCAGAGTAAGGAGCTGCAGTAGAATAGTATCCTCTTTCCTCCTCTAGCATCAATAAAGAGTTTCACAATCCTGTGATTGTACAGTAACTTGCAGGTGCTCAAGTAAAATTTCTGCTGAAGGAAGAACTCTACTTTTGCTGACCAAGGGTTAAAGGTGAAAGTTAGGCTTGAACATTTTTTGAGCATTGATTGGTCCACATTAAAACAAATCTTAGGATCAACCAGTCATGTTAATTTATCCACTAATTTGGGTCCCTTTTGTCCAATTTTAGCAGCTCAAAGTTAAACATGTTCAGCAGCTATCTTCTTTCTCCCGACACTTCAGTTGGAAGAGAGGTCCATGTTTTACTTTGTGGAACACTGGTGACCTGTCACTCACATGATGTAACAAAGCACCCACCTCTCTTCCACCCAATAGGTGTCCGAGAATGGCAAGGAAGGAGAAAGACGAGGCTTAACACAAACCCTTGTGGCTCAAGGGGGTTCTCCAACCTCCACTGCCCTCCCATTAATCCTCATGCTTATGACTATATATGAGATGGCAGAGTCCCGTTATATAGAATGCTTGCAAACTTCATATAATAGGTGCAATATTTTTTTCATGGTGGGTGGTGCAATCGAAGTGGGAAAGGAATAGCACATCAAAGCGCTTTCTTAAATATTTGATAATTAGATAGATTCTTTATTTTAAAGTAATGACCCGTATTCATTTTGAATCAGACCTTCATGGAACCAAGTAGCAGTGTGAGAAATTGATATTCATGAAGTTCATGTAAGTACACATTACATGAAACGGATTTCAGCTGTATCTCATAAATGTTCACTGCAAGGACACTCCTGACAGAAAAGTCATGCAAGATGTATTCTATGAAATATGCAATGTTTTTGTTATTTTATAGTGAGAAAAAAATCTAATTTTTGCCTGTGGGAGACTATTTTCAAGAGAAATGTCCTGTAGAGACCGCTTATACTGAAAAAAATAAAATCATGTGACTTATTTTGCTCTGCAAGAAGCAAAAACAATCGCACAGTTCATGTAATGCGAAATTCAGGAAATATGAACAGTACCACGAAATTTGCACAGGTCTTGTACCAAGACAGTGATATCAAAGAGAAATCTAGCTGGATCTCCATGTTTAAGTGCTAATTATTTTACACATGCAAGATCTGTGACTGGAGATATGTCGCAGGACTCTAATAAGACATGCAAAGTTTCACTCTTAAACATGCGAATGCGTTATCCTTAAAACCAAGGCATTTTAGCTGAGGGCAGTCACTGGAATTTAAACAGCCCTCAGTATAGTTTTCTCTCTTGCCTAAACCATTCGCAGAGACACTGTATGGTATCTGCTATACAGTCATGGACGTTTGTGTAGTTAACACATTTTGGAGGTTTTCATCTCAGGGTCTCAAAACGACTTCCCAACTATCATGGCAAACTTCTGGTGCTCTAAACTGGAGTTAGCCCACCAATGTTTTTTTTTTTTTTTTTTTTTTTTTAATGTTACTCATAGAACACAATGTTGAGGGACCCCAGCCTCCAGGCATGAAAATTGCACTAAAGGATAAGATTAGCTCCGCCTTTACTTGTTTTTAGCTATTTTTTTACACTAGGTGAGAGGGATTCAATGCCAATGACAGAATTTATGTGGGTGTTGTGTAGACTAAAACAGATTTTGTATCTTTGTATAGATTTTTCTTGAGCCAAGGCTATCTAGGCAATAGGACCTGGTATTTGTGTTGAGCTATTTTATGCATTGGTTTCTTGGTAACCTGTCGTGCTCACTGTTTTGCTGGAATTTACTCTAATTTGGGCTGATAGAACCTAGTTTACAGGCTGTAGCTCAATCTCGACATTCATCAATACTTGGTGACCAGATTATCCTGAGAGCTGTAAAATGGGTGTGGATGGAGATTGCAGTATTTTTCTGTTATATTTGAAAGACTATGTATCCTCACCACCTAGTGTACCTGATTTTTTATGTTTCCCTTGTGTTAGAAATAGGGGTCTTTGGTTGGCAGTCAGGTTACCCCCTGTCCAAGCAAGGACCCTCTCTAGTCAGGGTAAAGGGGAATCACCCTCAGTTAACACCTGCTCACCCCCTTGGTACCTTGGCATGAGCAGGCAGGCTTAACTTCAGAAGCAATGTGTAAAGTATTTGTACCAACAAACACAGTAATACAGTAAGAACAACACAGAATGACTCAAAACAGGTTTAGAGACGCAGCCAATATTTATCTGAACAAAAAAAGACCAAATTGACAAAACTCCGACATACACAAGTCAAGTTATGAATTTTTACAGATGAAACTCAAAAATAGCGCTTCGATGAGGTGATAACACGGTGTTGTGATGGAGTCGTTCCCAGGAATCCAACACCAATGGCGCTGGGTACAGTGTCACACAGATCCCCAGGTACAGTACCTTAGTAAAATGCACAAACAAGCGGGTGCGCAAAGTTGGGGATTGCGGCATCGCTGGTTCTGAGGCGTTGTCCGTTCTGGTGCTACGGGTAGAGGAGTGGAGACATCATGAAAAGGAGTCTGGTCCTTGCTGCAGAGCTGTGGAGGTGAGGCAGTGGGAGTGCGAAGAGTTGAATCTGCGCACTTTGGGTGGAGTCGATATTCGGCAGTCACAATGTCATGCGGCAACTTCCACGGAGTCGCGGACTTCGTAGGGGCTGCAGCGATGTCAGGCCTGCGAGGGTCATCGCTCTCCAGCGAGAACCACACTGTCTGTTGCAGGTGGCATCATGGGATTCAGCAGAGGCATTGGTCCGGAGTTGTTTTTTTTGTATTTTCACCAGCTTCTCCTTTCAAGCGCCCAGGGACTGGATAGGGCACCATTTGTCGGCAGAGGAGTCTCAGCAGCGTCCAGGTGCTAGTAGAGGAAGTCTTTGATGGCCATGAGAATTCCGAACAGGGTGTAAGCTCAGTTGAAGCCCTTGGAGATTCTTCTCAAGCAGGAATATACCACAAAGTCCAGTCTTTGTTCCCTTTCACAGTCAAAAGCAGCAACTGCAGGATAGTTCAACAAAGCACAGTCACAGGCAGGTGCAGCACTTCTCCTCAGTTCTTCAGCTCTTCTCCTTGGAAGAGGTTCCTCTTGATTCCAGAAGTGGTCTAATTTTCTGGGGTTTTGGGGGCTCTTCTTAAACCCTTTTCTGCCTTTGAAGTAGGCCTACTTCAAAGGAAGGCCTCCTGTTTCTAATATGCCGCTGTGCCCAGGCCAGGCCCCAGAGACACACCAGGGGATTGGAGACAGCAATGTTTGTGGGCAGGCACAGCCCTTTCAGGTGTAAGTGACTACTTCCCTTCCCTCCTAGCACATATGTCTCATCAGGATATGCAGGCTACACCCCAGCTCCCTTTGTGTCACTGTCTAGAGAAAGGTGCAAACAGCCCAACTGTCAAACTGACCCAGGCAAGGAATTCACAAACAGGCAGTGTCCTAAAATGGTTTAAGCAAGAAAATGTCTACTTTCTAAAAGTGGCATTTTCAAACACACAATCTAAAAAGGAACTTCATTAAAAGATGTATGTTTAAATTGAGAGTTCAGAGACCCCAAACTCCACATGTCCATCTGCTCCCAAAAAGAATCTGTGCTTTAAAAATATTTAAAGGCAGCCCCCATGTTAACCTATGAGAGAGATAGGCCTTGCAACAGTGAAAAACAAATTTTTCAATATTTCACTGTTAGAACATGTAAAACACATAAGTACATGTCCCACCTTTAACATACACTGCACCCTGCCCATGGGGCTAAACAGGGCCTACCTTAGGGGTTCCTTACATATATAAAAAGCGAAGGTTTAGGCCTGGCAAGCCAGAATTGTCAATTGTTGGCTGTAGGGGTGCCACTTGGCCACTCCTACCTGGTGCCCCAAATACATCACTGAACTCTGTCCTATTTGGCACTTGCTTGCCTCAGTACAAAGGTCTGTCATTGCAGGGCCTCCAACCCTCTGAAGAGGTGCTGCAAGTGTTCCTCCTAAGCGGAACTGAACACTGCAATGTCAAACAGGTATGCTGTGCTGAAGTCATCCAGCCCACTCAACACCTAAAGGCACGTCATGAGCTAGACCTAGTAGGAAGGCTCTGAAGCACTGGGGTACCACCAGCACATGGGCTGCCCCATGCTCAGCAACTTTAGGCTCACTATACAGGATGCTGTCCTCCCAATTCTTGCCTGCTGCCGCAAACCCACTAAAGTACGGCATGTCTTCTGTGCCTCACAGAATGTTTCCCTGGTGACTCCCCCTTCCTGCTTCCACTGTGACAACCCAGGAACTTCCCCCAGCTCAGCCACCTGTTCCCTGTAGGCTCTGGGGCATCACCCACAGGCTCCACCTCCTCCCGGACAGTGGGAACTTCAGGGGCTGGTTTCCCATGCACTTTGCCGTTACTCTTTTTGGCGGTCCCCTGGGCAACTCTGTCAGAGTCCAGGGGCTCTTGACCACCCTGACAGGATGCCATTGACCTGGTGGATATGCATACCCACCAAGGTAGACCCAACATATCCAAGTGTGACCTGTGTTCCACCTCCTTCCAAGGGGAATCCTCCAGGTCATTGCCAAGCAAACAATCCACAGGCATGGTTGGACTCACAGCAATCTTCAAGTAACCTGAGGACCCCCCCATTCAAAGGGAACCTGCGCCACTGCACAAGCACTCTGAGTTGTCCACTGCAACTACTTATTAAAGTACATTGGGATCTATCTGCTCTTCAGACACCGGGTGACTCCTCACTGCAGTCAGACTGGCTCCTGTGTGTCTCAGAGCTTCCAACCTCTGTCCATGAATGGTCACCCACTGCCTGTACTTCTTAGTGTTCTCAGCAGGAGGGTTCTCTGGACCATCTCATTGTCCCCTAGTGAGACAAGGGTCATCTCAGCTGGCTCCCACCCACCTGGAACCAACTCCTCTCCAAGCGCTCCACTAGCCAAACCCTGGGAATGCACACCAGTGGGTGCCAGTGTACTCTTGGGGCATTTGGGATCCCCCTCACATGACCCAGCTGGTCACATGCATAACACTTACACAGGGGAGCTTTTTTCACAGGTCTTCCTTTGGAGAACCATAGCTTATTTTCACTGGGTGCTGGAAATACTGACCCTGGGAACTAGGTTGGGGACCTTTGGAGAAACCTTCCCCCCCCCCCCATTTACACTTACCCCGCTATCTTCTGGGAGGGACTCTGCACGTCCTTGGAGTTATCTCCCCATACCTCTTCTGGACCCTGGTGCTCTCACAGTGGTCCGTTTCCTGCGAAAGCTTCCTGGGGTCAGTTAGCTTGCTATAAATTAGGTGCTGGCGCAGCTCTGGAAAACAACCTGTACAGGTGCTCCCAAGCAAATTAAATTGTAAAGCCCCTCATACGCTGTTACCTTACTGCCCTTCACCCACCCATCCAGTGACCTGCAAAAAGAATCAACACATTCCAACCATGTTTGGGATTCCTTCTTCTTATAGGACCTAAACTTGTCCTTGTACTGCTCAGGGGTGAGACCATACCTTGTGATCAGGGCGTCCTATATGATATGGAAGGTGAGCCCCTGGGGCTCCCCTAAGAATGCCAGGGTGTCCCTTCCCTTTACCTCGAAGTGCCTCCACAGACCAGATTTCCCCCCCACAAGCTTCCGGGACCAGATTCATATGGAAAGCAGACTCCTACCTCTTTAACACAACAGTATGTCATCCTCCCTTTTGTAATCCTTCACAAGGTCTTAGGAATATGCACCCTCCTACTTTCTAAAAGTGCTATTTTAAAACACATAATCTAAAAAGCAACTTCACTAAAAGATGTATTTTCAAATTGTGTGTTCAGAGACCCCAAACTCCACCTGTCCATCTGCTCCCAAAGGGAATCAGCGCTTTAATATTATTTAAAGGCAGCCCCCATGTTAACCTATGAGACAGATAGGCCTTGCAACAGTGAAAACCGAATTTGGCAGTATTTCATTGTTGAGACATGTAAAACACATCAGTACATGTCCCACCTTTAACATACACTGCACCCTTCCCATGGGGCTACCTAGGGCCTACCTTAAGGGTGCCTTACATGTAGGAAAAGGGAAGGGTTAGGCCTGGAAAGTGGGTACACTTGCCAAGTTGAGGTGGCAGTTTGCAACTGCACTCAGACACCGCAGTGACAAGTCTGAGCCCTGTTTACAGGGCTACTTTTGTGCATGGAAGAACCAGTGCTGCAGGCCCACCAGTAGCATTTGATTTACAGTCACTGGGCACGTCTAGTGCACTTTACTAGGTTCTTACTAGTAAATCAAATATGCCAATCATGGAAAGCCAATTGAACATATATTTTATGCAGCGCTTGCACTTTAGCAATGGATGGCAGTGGTAAAGTGCCAAGAGTATCAGAACAGTAACACCAGAGTCCAGCACACATCAACAGCCTGGGAAACAGAGGCAAAATGTTAGGGGAGGCCACGTCAAGGATGCCAAGTCTAACACTTTGTATGCAGGATTTTCAAACTGTATCCACAAGGAGCAGTTTAATGTAACCAAGTGGTTCTGCATGGCACATTTAAACACCACGATTGCTACTCTGCCCATGCAGACTATCTGGGGTAATGCATGAAAGTGTGATTGGGATGCCAACAGGTGATGATTCTGCTTTTAACGTGGATTGGACAAATTGAATGACTGACGCTCCCTTCTTTGAGCATATCTAAAATGTTATCACAGCTGGTATGTAGCTGTGCTGGTAGTTTTCTTGATATCTCATTCTGTGTAAGAGGATTGGAGTTTGAGTAGTTGTCACTCGTTGAAGCAGACTTATCTCACATAAACTGTGTGTAATCTGGGAACGTAAGATCGGCCTAGTCCAATAGTCAATGTTGAGAGCTTTCTTCATTGACTGTTTCTTAAACATCTAAAGGGTTTCAGATGTTTTTCTGTTTAGGTTTCAGAGACCCAATGACCTCCTTTCACTCAAGTTTGGGTCAAGTGTATCATAAACTGTTTTGGTGCAAGATGGATAAGCTCCTCCATCAAGCCATAAAGGAATTGGACTGCATCTGGGCACCGTCTAAACCCAGTTGCAAAATGTTGCTCCCTCAGCAGAGGCAGAGTTTTGTATTTTCTCTCCTTCACCGTGTAGGTCTATGGTTTTAGGTTTATCTAGTTGTAGGAAATTATATTGAGGCTATTTGTTTCTTAGAGGCCAAATACTTCACTTGAGCTTCTACAAGTCCAAACAAACTGACTCCTATAATGTAAACATCTGTGACCAATCCCTTGCTCACACTTCAGATTGGCTTGAGCAGCAAAGCTTTCCTAGGAGGAATGTGTGTGGTACAAGTTCAACTAAGAAAACTGCACTGCTAAGAAAATAAAGAATCTGAATGGTAAAAATGAAGTTTTTCAAAAGATATGAACTTAATACATAAAATGCCACAAACATGGAAGGAATAAATTAAAGGTAACTGCGAAGACTACTTTAAGTTAATTACCTTTGATTAAAAGTAAATGTTCAATTCAATTGAGTAGAATTAGCTTACCTCATAGTTCACGTTCTCTCTTAAAAGTACATTGATGAAGTGGCAAATGATCGGGCCTCGTTCCTATGATGTTGTTCCCCAGTTTGCAGATAGAATGAATTCCTGAGGCTGTATCATGTTGAGGTGGGACAGCTTATTGTGGGGCACAATGCCTATTTATTTATATGTTAATGTATTTATATATTTTTTGGCATCTCCATCTCATACCCAGCTTGTATTTTCTCAGAATAATTGCATTAAATTTGGACTGATGAATCCGAAACCAAGAACCAGTCTCTGCTCCACTATTTGACTTGTTCTGCCTGAAGTTCAAGCTTTTAGTCTGAAAAATTCCAGTGTATTTTTATGAACTTTAGATGCCCAAGATATTAGAAAAAAAAAAGGTGCTCAGCCCTGATCGTGCTCAGCTCATCAAACAATCCTTAATGCCTCCATTTTAAGCCCAAAGCAAAATCTCCTGTTTGATCTTGAGGAACTCTTTGCAGCAGTATTGACTTCTTCTCTCAATGGATAACTATGCACTAACAGAGAAATGGCCAAGGAAATGTTCAGCCGCAACTTGTTCAACACTATTGTTCCATTTTGACCACAGTGTTTGCTGTTAAGACTTATTTACTTTATATCATCAGGAGATGTGTTTCACAGAGGCGAGCAGGCATTTTTGGCAAGCCCTTGCCACTGAGGTCAGGATGTAGTTTTCGACCTTGCGTTCTTCCTCATACCACTGGACCCAGTGACTGCTGAGCACAGGGTTACAACCTATTTTGTTTTTTTTCAGCCATTCACCTTGCGTCCTAAGCCTCCGAAGCACATTTGCTGGCCATTCCATGCACCTAGTACTCTTGCCCTGAGTGAATGCTTCACTTAGCCTTGGGATTGGCCATTGTTAGAAATGGGGTCTTTGGTTGGCAGTCAGGTTACCCCCTGTCCAAGCAAGGACCCTCACTCTAGTCAGGGTAAGTCCCACACAATCCAAATTATCCTGTGCCCACCCTCTGGTAGTTTGGCACTGAGCAGTCAGGCTTAACTTAGAAGGCAATGTGAAAAGTGTGTTGAAGTTCCGGTCATGTCGTTGGCGCTGCATCAGTCTTCTGTTGCGAAGTCAGGATTAATCTTTTCAGACTTGGTGTGCAGTAAAACTTTCACCGCAGGGAGGCTGCATCGTTCTTGGCAGGCGGTGTGTTGAATTTTCGCCGCACGGGGATTTAAGCTGCAGGAGAAAAGTATTTTTGGTCCTGAGACTTCAGGGAACAGGAGGCAAGCTCTATCCAAGCCCTTGGCGAGCACTTCTGCAGCAAGACAGCAGGGCAACAGCAAGGCAGCAGTCCTTCAGAAAGCAGTCAGGTGATTCCTTTAGGCAGCCGGGCAGTTCTTGTCAGGGTGCAGGTTCCGGTTTCTTCTCCAGGAAGTGTCTGAGGTGGTAGGGCAGAGGCCCTGTTTTTATACCCAAATGTGCCTTTGAAGTGGAGACTTCAAAGAGTGGCTTAGAAGTGCACCGGGTCCCCTTTCAGTTCAATCCTGTCGGTCAGGGTCTAAGTAGAGGGTGTGGCAGTCCTTTGTGTGAGAGTGGGCCCTCCACCCTCCCAGCCCAGAAAGACCCATTCAAAATGCCGATGTATGCAAGTGAGGCTGAGTGTCCTGTGTTTAGGGTGTGTGAGTGAATGCACAAGGAGCTGTCAACTAAACCCAGCCAGACGTATTGTAAGGCACAGAAAGATTGAAGTGCAGAGAAATCCTCACTTTCTAAAAGTGGCATTTCTAAAATAGTAATATCGAATCCAACTTCACCAGTCAGCAGGATTTTATATCACCATTCTGGCCATACTAAATATGGCCTTCCTAATCTTTTCATATCAGCAGCTACCACTCAATGTATGAGGGCAGCCCAGTGTTAGCCTATGAAGGAAGCAGGCCTCACAGTAGAGTAAAAACGAATTTAGGAGTTTTACACTGGCAGGACATGTAAACTACACACATTCTGCCTTTTACCTCCACAGCACCCTGCTCTAGGGGTTCCCTAGGGCACACCTTAGGGGTAACTTATATGTAGAAAAAGGGGAGTTTTAGGCTTGGAAAGTACTTTTAAATGCCAAGGTGAAACTGCACACACAGCCCTTGCAATGGGAGGACTGAGAAGGTTAAGGGGCTACTGAAGTGGGTGGCACAACACGTGTTGCAGGCCCATTAGTAGATTTTAATCTACAGGCCCTTGGCACATATAGTGCACTCTACTAAGGACATATAAGTAAATTAAATAGCCCAATTGGGTGTGATCCAATGTTACCATGTTTAAGGGGAGAGAGCATATGCACGTTAGCAAAGAGTCTAAAAACCAGCAAAAACATAACTTCAAAAGTGGAGGGAGGTAGGCAAAAAGTTAGGGGTTACCATCCTAAGGCTGTCAGGTCTAACAGCCATCCTCAGTGTGTCAGATATTTGAGGATGTGGTCTTAGGCCATACTCCTTAACCTATATCCATACTTTCAATGCACTTTAGGCACAAGACTTGGCTTGTGACCATGTTGTTTACACGGTGCCTGTGTCTCCAGTGCTCCAGATTTTCCTGTAGTCCTAATTTGCAGACACTCAACATATGCTTAATTTTTGCTACATTTTTTCAGAAGTTATGAAAATCTGATTTTAAAATGTATTTGGGTCTACCAGCTCATTTTGTGTAAGACGCATCACACTTGAAATAGTAGGGGGAAGTATGTAGTGTATTAAAGAGCACTTTGTTTCAAATTTGCACACATTAGGGACAAAAGTTGTACCACTCCTAGGGTTACTTGGTGTCTATTTGGTGAGCCTATCCTTAAACCCAGAAAAACGTAATTATCTTGTTAAATTGCTTACTTGATAGCAAAGAACAATAAGCACTGGCGAAGCCAATAGGATTTGCCTATGAAAAATCTATTTCCTTTGTCAAGGTCTTTTTTACATGTTGCACAGAAGCTGACGACTGGCTGAGCAACATCGTTTAAAGTAAAACCAAAAAAAAAAAAAACTGATGGTCAAAGCTGGCCACACCATAACACTTTAGTTTTTTTTTTTTTTATTTAAGCCATGTTGCTCATCCGGTCAACCGCTGTGCAACTTGTAAAAAAAAAAAAAAAAAATTGTCAAAGCCAAGAGATTTTGCACTCCTTTAACCCTGGAGTGGGACATTATTGCCGGTATAGCCCAACTATGGAGGGCTATAAGGCTATTAGAACATTTTACCACTAGAAGACAGAATGTTCTAATAAATGCAACAAAGAACTGAGAGCCCGAGGGGTGTGAGGCCTTTGTTTACAGCAATAGCTTTGACCAAACATTGGAATGTTGGAGCTCCAGGCTTCTACCAGCCATTAGAAGCCCCGAGCACACCATTGTTTCCAGTGGAGCTCTAAAACATTCCAATGTTCTCATATAAGTTGTAACTGGGTACATCACAGCAAACATGGTCAAACTACAATTTTAAATGTTTTCTAGGCCCCCCTGGAGTGGATCTTTAAGGGCTGGTGTAGCCTGCTACAGCTGTCTATATATAAGGCTATATTCAAGTCCATATGTTGAACCTTATTTAAGATTTGTTCTGAGTCCTCATGAAGTTCATTTCAAGTTTAGTTGTAAGCAAGAAGTTGTTGAACATCCACTCTCCGTATGTGAGGGCTTCAGTTTTGTGACTTAAAACATGAATTTCCGCAACTCTACCTGGATAGTGGGCCTGGATCCATTGTACAGTTTGTATATAAAGTTTGAAATGATTATCACAATTTGTCCATTACCTGGTTAGCTGCCCTATACCACCAGACAGTCAGGACCCAGCCACGGCTCAAAGCACTAGAAAGCGGCAAAGTAGTGCAGCGCGAGAGGGAAGGAGGTGGGGAGGAGCACCTCTTGCTCACGTTGCTGCTGCAGGTACAGGCTCCCAGCCAATCCGGACACTGCTCTGAACAGACTGGGAGCCTGTGCAGGCTCTCGCCAGCCCAGCAACTGTTGTTGGGCAGGCTCTCGCCAGCCCAGCAACTGTTGTTGGGCTGGAGGAAGCCTACTGTACATGTTTGGCCGACCAAACACACGTGCTCGGCCGACCAAACACGTGCTCTGAGGGAGGAGTGCTGTGCACTCCCCCTCACTGATAGTCACCCCCATGGCCCTGCTAGTGAGCCTGGTCCTTAGTAAGTAAACTTACAAGGGGACGCGTATAGGCAGATTAAACTTTTGGATCGCATGGAGTATCCTAATCACGTAGTGACCAGTGGCATCAATAATCAATATAATCAATCAGTAACCATTAAAATCATTAGTCAATGAACAACTATAACCATAATTTCATGAAAAACCACAACACGAGAAAGCGTTTAACAATTTTTATTTCCCTATTGAATACAATGCTAAAACATTAGATTAACTCAAACATTATTTAATCAGCTCAGAATTAGTTCATTAGTGACTACCAATAACACAATCTAATTAAAACATGAGAAGACATATGCTTTAATGCTATAACATAAGCCAATAAAGATGAATTTAGCATCATTAATAGCAGAGTTCAGCAAATCAGTCAGTCAATCATTTGTCGCTGTCAACGTCACCCGAAAGACCCTTAACTAACCCAGATTGGCATTAGCATGCGGACTTCATGCAAAACAATTTAGAAAACGTGAATTTGGAAAACATCTAGCTAAGAGGAAAACTATAAAGTAGCGCAGTTGGTACCTAGAAGAAAAGGCACAAAGTTAGTCAGTCACATTGTCATAGCTACCTATCCATGGAATGGATCAGCAACAAAGTTAGTCTTCGTCTTCAGGCCATCAATAAATTAGCAACTCATCAGGCTCTCAAGAGTATGAGCCCAATGACAGAATCTCTAACTATGTCTCCTGACATCAGCATCTCAACCCTATTCTCTTGCATCTGACGTTTTAGCCCCTTGTCATGAATTTTTATTAGTTTTTCAGTCCATCCCCCTAATTCCTAATTGGTCAGTTAGGACTCTAACCTATAACATTTTTCAAATCTATGAGTTCTAATATTTCTTCTTTCTCATTTTATGGATTGGTCTACTGTACGTCGTCTTCATCTGGCTCTTCAGGTATCGAAAATGTTGCATGTTCCTCTTCAGTCGGTGCTCTCATTGTTCAAGTCCTGGGAAAGTACATTTAGCCTACTCTACACATAATTGTATCAAATTGACTTCATCACCTCCTGTCCGTCGGTTCTTTGCAGACAATTCTAGCTAAGCAACATTAACATCGGGTGGTTCAGGATCAGGTTGTGCACTGGCTTCTCTGCAGTGCGCTAGAAATTCAGCTTCTTGTGTGAGGCCTGGAAAGACTAGGCCACAACTTCAGCGAAGTTAAGTCTACAAATTAATGCAAACCATATGTTATACATCTCAATATGACATTTTACTGCATTATTTTTATATATTTTTATTATTTCACACATTTTTACTTATTTTAGTACAGGTTTTGTATAAGTGGCGGACATACCTCGTTTGCACATTTTCAAACGTGCACAATATTTTCGCGGATTGATTTCTCTATGAACTTTTCATTAATCAAAAGACCAACATTCATTAATATTTTAATTAGCATATCTGCGTCAACAGCTCTGCCCCTTTCATAATGAAAGGATAATAAACTTAGTTTATAGTCCTTTGGTTCTGAAAGGTTTGCAGCTTCTGCTGCTGGTAGGGGGACGAAGCTGCTCCGCCCTAACTGAGGAGCCGCCCCTGTCAGGACCTTATAATTATGGATGGGGAATATCGAGGCAGTAGAAGGGATATGCTTGTCTGTGCCTGGTTAGGCTTCAAAATATTACCTTATGCAGACCTGTCTAGTGTGCAAATGTCTACTACATTATTATAATTTATAGTTTGACCTCATAAAACTCCAATGACGGATCTCACTTTGCAGTCTCACAAATGAAACATTTATTTGTGAATACATTAAAACAGTTACAATGCTATCCTGTAAACATATACATTTTCTTAATATAATATTCTTATGACCGCTAAGTGTCCCATCTTGAAGTGATCTGTGTTGAGTTTGCATATCCACACAGTTTGAGCTACCCAAACTTTCAATCTTATCTCATTTATGTACATGTCCACATCAGTGACACAAAAGTTGGCACTGTTTTGCCTCACTTCGAGGCCGATATGACTTTCTCCCTTCAAGGATAGATGAGATCAAGTTGTTTTAGAAAACAGGGCTACACAAATGCGTACAAACCAATGAATGAATTCAATCCATAGCTGAATTGAAGGAGGCATGATTGTATTCATAATGGCTTGTCCAACTTAAATTTTCTTAGGAGGTTTACTTAACTGTTTTTGCTGATATATGTAGCAGCGCAGGTATACAATTGCTGCCGGCAGAAGCAGTGGCCCCAGATAATTGTACATTAAGATGTATTTTTGATAAACCTAAGCTTTCATCAAATCCTGATTGTCAGCCTTCGCTTATTTATTGGATTTGCTACCTGTTATTCCCTTTCACCAGGCACGTCGAAGAGTTCAGTCCCCGCGCAGTCTACACAAGCGGCAAAGCTAGCAGTGCTGCAGGTTTAACTGCAGCTGTAGTGAAGGACGAAGAATCCCACGAATTTGTGATTGAAGCGGGAGCATTGATGCTGGCTGATAATGTAGGTTAATATTCACAGTTGTCTTTTTGTTGGTCTATATATGTAACTTCTGTTTGCTACCTTTCACATGAATTAAATATTCACATGACCTTGAACATCAGACCACGGTTTTCACTTTTCATTTATATATTTCAAAAGTATACATACAGTGCTGGTGAAATTCGAAGGTGGTGGGTCGTAAAACAAGTGAATAAATTGTAGCGTAAGGAAGACCGATGTTTATAGGGTTAAGGTTCGGTGGGGGGGGAGAGGATTTTCCCCCCAGGAAAGCTTTGACATTTTATATATTTCTGTGCAATTTTCAGCAATATTTCTGCGATAAAGGGACAAAAAACCAAAATTCCTCTACTGGCTTCAGCCTGACACCTTCCTTATACTCAGGATATGGTTTTACAGCCAGAACCTCTGACTTACGAATTTGGGAACCAGGTTTAATTCTGTCAATATCCTGTGATTCAGGGCAAGTCACTTAATCTCACGTGATGTGGCCTTGAGTAATATAACTGATATTCTTGAAAATGCTAAATTATTTCAGGCTGAGTTTAAGCTATATAAAAACTGCACAGAGGTTAAAAACAAAGCCTTACCATAATGAAAGACAAATACATGTCCATTTAGTGGATGATTTATACAAGTGGGGCCAGAAAATATCGTTGAATCGCACCTACCCCACCTAAATTGTCATCTGAGGCAAACATTGTCTTTCACAAAATGTTCATTTTCTTCATTATCCCACAGGAAAGCACTTTTAAATGTGCGAGTTAAAAATATCAGTTGTACAAAAGCTGTGGCTAACGAAAAAAAAAAACATTCTGTAAGCGTCATCATTGGGTAGCTACAAATAAAATGTGCAACTTAAATGAGAAATAAAAAAAAAGTTGGTACTTAGTGGCAAGCACATTAAAGTACATTATGAAAGTCTATAGTTAAAACACATACAGAGGTCAGTGTGTCACCAGAGACTCACAAAATTAAATCTCGGTTGGTGCGATGGAGAATAGTGACTTGTGTATTTTTTGAGATACGAGGTCACAGTTTGTGACAGAACGATTGTGAGCATGTAAGTCAATTTTGTCAACCTGCGCTACACACTGTATAAGATAGACTGATACAAAATGTGAAAAATGTTTGAGATAAAATGATCCTTCCTAAATATAGATTTTGTCCCTTCAGCAGCTTGTCAGGGGTAGTAAGCGCTTTAAAATTAAAAGGTATGTACTTCACAGTTCAGTTATTAACTCTTTAGACTATCACTCAAAACAAACAAATCTTTGCCATCACAACCCTTCCAGTGATTCGATCAATTAAAGCCAATACAGGCTCCCAAGCATCATTACATTTGCAGAGCTCACTCATTACATTTACAAAGTAACTAATTTGCATTTCTTAGATGCATGAACCCTGGTAGGAACCCTTGGTTCGATGTCCATCCGGCTTTGGTTTCACAGCACATGAGGAGACTAACTGAATGACTTAAGCATTTTATGTAAAGGACTGCAAATAACCATCCTGGTTTGTCACTATTGTTGCTAAGAGAATGTGAGACTCGGGAGAGGAAATAGTGAGAAAAGGAGAAAGCAACAAGTCAAGGACAGGAAGGAAGAGAGGAAGGGTTAGAGGGGGGGGGAGTGAAATGGACAATACAGCGAAAGAGAGAACACCACTCACTCCAGTACTCGTGTAGTCCGGTGTCGCAGTGGATGGAAGCACTGCACAAAGCTTCCTTTCAATAGGCATACCGGCATAGCTCCTGAAATCTTCTTTCATGGAATGCTCTAAACAGAATAGACGAGGCGCAGATGCATGCGCAGTGAATTGTCTAATGACTTTGTGACATCACGTCAGCTTGCGAATGCTGTGACCCCTCTTGAGGAAGCAGTGGCAAAAGGCATCTGCTGATGGACAAGCAGCCCCAGGAGTACAGGGCTGGTCCTCGGCATGTCTAGAGCTGCTGCAGAATGTGGTGCTTTTTGATGTTTAAAAGACTTTTATATAATTTGAAAAGCATAGAAAAGTCATATCACATGTGACCTCTTATTAAACCATCAAAATTGAAACTTAGAAAGATACAATAAGTCTTTTGTGTTTGAGTTTTTCTGGGGAAAATTAGGAAAGGAGAGGTAAGGGAAAAAGGAAAAAAATAGGGAATATATCAATCATATCACAATACTTAGACAAAAATGATATCCTCATATTTGAAGCAGATTAACAGAAATTTCGAAATTGAACAGTATAATAAAAAATAACATAGGCATTTAGTGAACATCTCTGTGTAAAAAATGTTATTGGTAACCATAACTCTTGAGCATTTTGATCTTAGGAACATTGATGTAACATTAAAGTATCTAATTTATGATGATACAAAACACTATGCCACCATGCCATATAAAAGTTTAGAAGAACATTTCCAATGACATAAAAATTGTTGAAAAGCAATGGCAAGAAAATATCAAACACTTTATTTTCTGACACACTATAAAATAACTTACTAAAGTACCCCAAAAAAGTATGTAGATGTTAAGTGTTTTAAATAATAAATGCAATAGATCTGCTTTAGAAAAGTCACATGACCAAGAATTAGGTAAATTGGAGGGGAAACTTTTTGAACATTGAAGGGGTATAAAGTGAAGTCTGTCATAAATAAAAAATAAAGCTTGTGTGATGTTAGCTGCTCTAGATATTTTATAAATATGCAACCAAATCTTATTCCAAAAAAACAACATCCCAAATTACTCCCAGGTCTTTTTCCCCAAGAGAGATCAGATTTAGACTTGGCTTGATTGGTATTAGGATATAATAAAACTTTGTAAATAGTGGAAGCTTTAGGCGTTGAGCTAAGTAGAGTAGTGACTATAGAAGGATGGGCAATGATAGCATGTTCAAGTTGTATGAAAAACAAAGAATCTAGGACTGCATTAATTAGGATCTTGAACAGTTTTCGGAATGAAGCCGAGCAGTTACATTTCCACTGAAATTGAGGAAAGGAAAGAGGAACATTCCCTTCAAAAAGGTGTTTAATCCATATAATACCCTTAGACTTCCAAATACACCGAAAAATAGGTCTCTTGTTGATTTTAATTAAATTATACCATAAAGATTCAGTGAAGAAACTAGGAGGAGTTAATGATTGCTTAGAAAATGTAGACAATGATAGAGTGCGTATGTTTAAGAACTGGAGTAGAAAGAAGAAAACATTTTGATGCAAAAGATAGTTTATTTTGTTGTGAAGGGGTTCAACAAGGTTGCTTCAATTTGTAACCATATTGAAGAAAGATGAACCGATTCAGAAAGCCAAAAAATCTTGTAAACCAAAAGCAGCGTGATATTTAGCAGAATTCTGAAAATTCACCCCGTCTACAGCTTTCAATTTCTGTAGGCAAGCTTTCTTTTATCATCAAAATTTGGACCATATAGAATTTATTTGTTTAAAAATAGTATTTGGAATAAACACTGGTAGCATAGAAATAGTATAAAGTAATAAAGGAGAAATCATCATTTTTATAGCCTCCAAGTGTCCCCACCAAAATAAGAATAAAGGATTCCAGGAGGAAATTCAGCACTTAATCTTTTGACTGAGTTCTTTAAAATTAATAGCAATTGTCTTGAACGGAAGAAGTAAACCAAATACCTAAATACTTAATCTTAGATAAGGAGGCCCTTTGAAAACCAGAATCAACAAAGGAATCTTTAAAAGTAAATTTATTTAGTGGAAGGCCTTCAGTTTTATCTTCATTTTAAAACCAGCGGTTTGTGAAGAGAAATCTATTTAATAGGGCTGGAAGTGATCTGTTCGGAGGAAATAAAAAGAATATAATCTGCCTATGCAGCTAGTTTTAACTGCTTGTTGCCACATGGAAAACCAGAAATATCAGGATTTAGACGAATGAGTGAGAAAGGGTTCAAGAGCTAAAACAAATTACGGGTGAGCAAGGACAACCTTGTCGAACATCACGTTTAAAAGAATAACAGGGAGTTACTGTACCTTTGACCAAAACTGAAGCTCATGGGGATTTATATAATAATGCTATAAAAGAGAGAAATTTAGGGCCAAAATCATGCCATGATAAAGTTTTAACCATAAAATCCCAATTAATTCCATCAAACGCTTTTTCTGCATCAATAGTTAGGGCAGCTAGAGATTTTAGAAAAGGGATCTTACTAAGAACATTAATTAATATTCTGGTATTATCAGAAGCTAATCTGCCCTTCATAAACCCTGACAGTTACGGAAGGAAAGATTCTAATCTTAATGCTACTAATCTTGCATATATTTTATAATCTACATTGATCAGGGAAATAGGCCTATAATGCTTACATAGTGATGAGTCTTTTCTTTTTTAAGTTTTAAACATATTGTAGCTTCTTGAAAAGCACCTGATGTGTTTTCAGATGTGATAAAATAATTGAATAAAGAAGACAAATGAGGGATAAGAATATGTGAAAAATGTAAAAAGAAAAGTATAAAACATTCTACACTAAAACCGTCAAGGCCATGCATTCTACCTGTTCTAATGTATGTAGGGGTTGCAAAAGTTGTGTTTGAAATATCAGTTTCTAAGGAAGCAAAATTCAGATTAGATTAATTAGCAACAGGCGTGTGTAATAGATATTAATCAATTGGAGAATGATGAATCAACGTTTCTGGGGAATATAATGTTTTACAGAAGTAAACAAATTCAGTCAAAATATCATCTTGTTTCCTCAATATTGTACCGTCGGGTCTAGAAATTGGCACAATTAGAAATCACGATATTCTATCTTTAAGATAATTAGCTAATAACTTGCCAACTTTATTCCTTCCACCATAATAATGGGCATTACTTTCTAAAAGAATGGATGAGGCTTCCTCTGTAGAGGGTGTTAAATTGTTACTTAGTTTTAAGCAAATTGTTTAAATCCATATATGATTTTAGATGTGTGATTTTTAGTTTCTAAATTCTTATTCGTTCATGGGGAGTGATGCTCTTTAACGCAGTTTCTTTTTTTTGGAAGAAGAATCTATGATAAATCTTCGAGCACCTGCCTTAAATGAGTCCCAAATAATAGACGGTGACAAATCAGGGTGATCATTAATCTTAAAAACAATTCAGAGGTAAATGAAAGAAATTAATTAGAAAATGGTGAATCTTGTAGTAGTTATTAAACCACCATCTTTGGGATTGAGTATTTGGTGGAGCCAAGTCTGAATCTGTGATCACCATGGCATGATCTAAAAGTACCTATAAAAGAATGAATTATATGCTGCGTCATAGGTTTGGATAAGACTATATGGTCTAATCTAGAGAGTGAACCATATGTATGAGTAAAATGTGTGAGCACATGAAGTGGGATTAGCAATCGTCCAAGAGTCTATAAAACAGGAGTTCACTGTAGCAGAATGAAATTGTTTATACATTTTCCGAGAAGGGAATTTAAGTGGAGATTGTCAATCTAATAAGGGATCCATAATTTGATTGCAATCACCATCTAAAATCATGTGTGTTCTAAAATATTGAAGACATTAGACCAAAAGTTCAAATCATTCTAAATTGGGGCATAAATATAAAAAATATTTGCTAGAGTATTATGAATCATAAATTGCATGATAATCCATCTACCTTTCTGATCCGTTTCCTGTGATAGAACCTTATACTGCAGATGCTTATTACATAAAATAGTACCACCATTTTTCATATCAGCAGGGGGATACAAATACGTTATGCATCCAACTATGTTTAAGTTTCAAAGCTTCTGTTTCATCAAGATACGTTTCTTGTAATAACACAATATCAGGGCAAGTTTGGCTAGATGAAATAAAATTGTCTTAATAGGATAATTGAAACCTTTCACATTCCTTGAAATAACTCTAAATGGTAAACATATAAAAACAAAATTATAAATAATGAGGATTAGTATATTGTGAACAGGCAAAAAGGGAGAAGAAACATGAAAGGAAAGAAAGGAAAAATGAAAGACAGTACATTTCTATAAAGACAACTGTTTTACGTACCTGATGAAATAAAAATGTACACAGTGTTGGGGTGGTGACAAAGATGCCGATGTAGCAAAACAAGGAAGCATTGCCACAACTAAACCAAACAGAGGCAGAAGGGGAGAACAAATGATTCTACAAAAGAGAATAAAATGAACTTGAATATCTCAAAAGACTTCAGTAATATTCAATTATGCGTGTGAACATAAAATAGGATTTAATCAGAAGGTGAACCGATAATATCCATGTGTGATGACGTATGCAGATCAATACATTTAAGATCAGCTTGTTGAGCATAAGTAGTAGTCTTATTTTGGTAAGTGACTTTGAATGTACAAGGATGTAACAAACTATAGCGAGTGCCCAGAGATCTCAACATTGGGCGAGGCATGAGAAATTATTTTCTTCTTTGAGCTGTGACATTAGTGACATTTTGGAAAATTACGTTTTTATTACCAGACGAAGTAACCTGTTTTTTGCGTTTTGCTGTGTCCAGAACTGTTAAGTCTGAATTCTAGGAAAAGAAAATTACTCCCCAAGGCTTGGAAGGCGAAGACCTGTTAGTCAAATGAGGTCCTAGTCTGTGTGCTCTCTGTACATAATAATTGGAGGTGGGAGATAAATTCAGTATTTTTGGTATAAAGGATTCGAAAAAGACAGGGTTTTGACCGCCAATTCCTTCGAGTAATCCATAGATCCGTAAATTGTTACGTCTATTTCTATTTTCCAAATATTCTATCTGTTGCTCAAGTTAGTTGATTTCCTTTTCCTCAGCAGCAATTTTATTACTGTTATCTTGTACTACTGAGACATGTTGCTGCACTATAGAAATTCTTGAATCCATTTGAGACCATTTGATATTCCAGAGCTGAAGTTGATTATTGGTTTCTTCAACAAATGGTCAAAGAACTCTAATTTCCTCTGAAAGAAATTCCATACTTACTGCTTTATCTGTTGGTGGAGGGTTTTGTTTAAGTCATTTTTTCATAGAAATTGGTGACTGGGATTTGCCAGATGACTTAGTTGAAGAAGCATTATGAACGTGAGTCGACTGTACAGCTTCAGAGGAAGTTGGGTATCGATCTTTAGGTTTCCAGTAATAATATACTTTTGTGTATATTTAAGATTACAATTATGAGCAAATTTCTTTAATCTTCCCATTTGAAGAAATGCAACCAGAGAATTGCTATTCAGATGCTAAGGGTATAAAACATTTGATTCCAAAATATAGGAGTAACGTATCCTTGGTATTTGAGAAAAAATTACTTTTCACCAAAAGGTTATATCTATTAGTATTAACAAAGGAGCGCACAAGTAGGTATTTCACCAGCAAAGAATTCCTTGTGTATAGATAGTTTCACCACGCAAAGAATGTTTAACTCAAATGTGTGAACTGACTTCCTTATACTTTATTGCTTTAATACATAAATATTGCTCAATATGTCTAGTTCCTAGGAAGTATTAAAGAATATACCTCAAACAAGTAGAAAAAACGTCATCCTGGAGAATTCCGATCAAATGAAGCATTCTCTCACATTAACAGCCGGTATATGCAGTCTCAACGTCTGCATTGTTGTGAAAACACCACAGCCACCGAGAACTTGAAGAATAGCATGAAGAAGGTGGCCGTTTTCTTCAACTCACAACCAAAAAGTTGTCCTAGTTATAAGAACATGAGATATGAAATATTTACCTCATTATTTATGTACAAGGTGACGCAGTGATTGAAAATCTTCGTAGTGCAGCAGGAACTCCCATGTCAGGCAGCCATCTTGTGTGACACCAAAACCACACCCACCCACAATGTGAAGCTTTTAAGTGTGATTTGTGGGCCAGCCCAGAAGACCTCAATTGCTGCAGAATCTGGCTGGCAGCATGTCAACTCTGCTTAACTTTCACAGCTTCCAATAGGCACATACACACTAGAGCATGCGTCTAAATTATAACTGTCAGATGTCTGTATTGGAAAACCAGATGAGGCAGGAGGCAGTGAATGTTTTTAGGATCATTTAGAATGGTAATTGCTTTATGCAGTTACCATCCATATCAAGTGTAATTGCATGACATGGCCCCTCCACTCAACCCCAGAAACCGCCACTGGTATACAAACTTTATAGTTGCCTTCAGATATCATGTGTAGTGCTGATTTGGCTCCAATATCACCAGTGTACTTTATCTGTCACATTTTTTAGCATGGCTGGAACTTCTTGAACAAGTGATGTTTTCATATTACATTAAATTGCGACAGATATGTGGAGACCTTGAGCACAGACACTATGATGCGATGGCCTTGAATAGGTGTATTATACAAATAGTGCCACATGCTATTAAGTTATCTTACTCTCTTTTATAATGCACTTTTAGAAAACGGTCTCCAAAATTTTGAGTTGGGCATCACAGCAACAAAAGCATGTTGACTGCACATATAGAGATATACCATGCCTATTAAAGTCCTGTGAATAATTACCATTAATTGACATAACACAATTATTTCTCTTTGTTATCACAGCTGTTAGTGATTAAAGTCACACCTAAGAAGCAGGTTAAATGATGCAATAAAGTTATCATAGAAGCATTGGCAAAGCTGATAATTTTCAACTTTGGGACAAATAGGTTTTGCCAATGCTCTACAGTATGACTTTTTTCCCCAGTGTTGGGCAGCATTGTCAAAAAAAAGAAGAAAAAAGTGTCCTGATGCAGCCTTTGCTGGCAGTCTCGCTTCTCCACTAGTATATGCATGCACATTGTATATGCCCCTGTATCAGAATTAATCTGTGCCTTGGATATGACACTGGCACATTCGCTTTAATATTGAACAATCCAAGATGGTGAATGCCACTTTTATTGGTGAATCAAATATTCTTTTCAGCACAAAAGCACTAAAAAAAAAGAAGACAGGGAAGGGGTGACAGGAGTGTATGAGGGGAGCAGGTAGGGCAAAGAGGGAAAAGCGCTGCATGAAGAGGAAGCAACACTTGGGCGGATGGAAAAAAGCACAATGAGAGAACACAGCCCTCATGGAATGGAAGAAAATGTTTGGTGGGGTGTGAGAGGAAGAGGTTCATAATTGACAACAATATAGGGTGCGGGGCAGAAACATAAGATGGCAAGAACAACACAGTGCACAAGAGAAAGAGCACAGTGAATGGCAATTTCGAGGAAGCACATGGAGGAGAGAACTGGAAAACGCATGCATACTTATGGTGTGCTTAACCAAAAAGAAAATAGAAATTCCTTAAAGTGAGCAGTGGAAGAGCAAAACCCATCATTCAATGGGATTGTAAAGAGCATATGCTCTAGGGTAGGGACACACCTAAGGTGGGACAAGGAAAGTCATTGAGTAGGAAGTGAGCAAATGAGTGACAAAGCCAATCAATGGCATGCAATGGGCAGACTGTAAACTCATATGATTTGTTGCTAAGCGTACAATAGACATTTGCAACAAGACACCTTGCGCTGTCTGGTAGACTTAACCTAAAAATAGGGATACATCATCACAACCATATTTACCAGCATAGACCAAAATTAAACTGTAATGCAGATTCCAAAATGTGGCCACACCTATCTATGCACCTTCAAATTGGCAACCACAAACACCTCGGAGGGACAGAATAATCAAAGTAGTTTGCTAAGACAAAAAACAGAAGCTCTTTGCTGCTCACAGCAAGTGAAACAATGCCGACCAAAGAGAAAATGCTGCACAGATGGAAGAGCTGGACTGGGCATATCCTATAAACCATGAAGCTCTGCATGCATACCTTCTAAAATTTCGGACCTGGAAATGTAGATGAACCAAATTCCCAGGTCTAGTTAGAACATCGGAGGGTACTACAGGAGTCCGTGTGATGCATGTAAAACCCCTGGAAGGTAAAACCATGACAGCCATGTTTAGGTAGGCAAACTAGACTGACGATTACTCTTATTCCGGGGCATCTTTTTAAATGGAAAGGAAAACCTTAGCCGAAACCTGTGGATTGGGGGTACCTTCACCCCCCACGGCTGTTGCATCTGGAGTCCAGCAGATGTCAGCTGATCATTTTCACTGAAGAAAATATCTGACTATGGGTCAAAGCATCCTTTATATCCAGCTCAACATCTGCAAGGAGAGGCAATGGTTTTGAGCAGGTAAGAATGCCTCCCTAATCAGTTGCCACCTTCATGTTGGTGTGATCTTCATTTTAGGTTAGAGTGCTTTGAGGAAACAATTATACACGATTGTTGGAACTAGATCATACACAGTCATGAATTGATTCAGATATCCAGAATCATTGAATCCTAATATGAGGCTCACTCCCACTTGGCATTGAGAAAGCAGTATGTGTTGTCAAACACATTGATATTGGCATTAGAATGTCACTAAAACTGACAAATATTTGAATTCTATTAGAATTGTAACAATCTTGATTAAATTAAGTTACTGATGGGCATAAAATATTTTATTTCTAGAAAATAGCTATCTATTCTAATAGAGCATTCGGTTTTCATTTATATACAGTCAAGGTAGTATTTAGCCCTTCAGTTATCTGGCATCATTTGTGGGCAATGATGCCCACTGTTCAAGGTATAGAATCACTTATCTCTTGGTTTACCCAAAGCTTGTTTCAGTATTATTTAGAGTTGGGTTGGAGCCATGCTCTAAACCAAGGGGCTTCCACTCCTCAAAACTTGATGTACCCTGTCTCCATTTAGAGCGGGGGGTAAAATACTAGTTTTACACTGGCAAAGCCTCATCTGTCGCTGTCTGATTAAACATCTGCCCTGGTGGCTACTGGTCCCACGGGTTATAAATAAACCTACCCCATCCCATTTAGAGTGGGCAACAGTCACTACATTTTCCTATTCAGAATCGTAATTCAATATGTGATGATCCCTTCCAGACAACTGAAGCACTGACAACTACATACAAGGGAAATGCTTACTCTGAGAGAGGGACATTTTATTTGTTTTAGACGTTTTTCTTGAAAACAAAACACCTTTAGTGAACTGGCATAACAAGTATTGTATCCGCTCTCAAAATACATTGTTTTTCAGTGGAATTTTAATGTTGTAAGCATACCATTTGAAATGCAGTTCTTAGTCAATCAAGAGTTTTTTTTCTGTCCTATTTCTTAAGAATACATACAGTCTATCCAGCCAACACATTTCATCACACAGGTGTTAACCAAGGAATTCATCAGAGCTTGTTTTGTAGGTATGCGTCATACTGTAAATATTGATAAGATTTCTATTAACACAACAAACATGAGATACATGCAACCTTTTTTCTTTACAATTCAAATTCCATTTATAGTCCATGCCAACAGTTCATAAGCTTAAAACTTCATACAGTGTATAAGAATCTTTCATCACTAGGGTGGATTACATACACGCCCCACAAACAGGATAAGCCTTGACAAAGTAACACCCATGTGACAGAACATAACAGATGAGACGCCATATATTCTCATGAAATCCAGAAAGATACTCTTGATGTATTGAGAAGATGAATTTAAAGTGGTGTTTTTGGAAAAGCATTAATAAGGTTTTTTTGTTTATTTTGCTCACTCTTGCAGAGTATGGGAGTGGATAATACCACAACAACCTCCCTTTGCTGACCACTCTAAAAGTAACTACTTAAAATGGACATTCTATACTAATTGTGTATTTGCTCTCCGGTTACCTCAAGGTAATCTCCCTTCAGTGGAATCACTGCACTGCCGTCTTCTCTCAGGACATGGATGGTCCTTCCAGCATAGGTGTCATTATAGCCACCACTTGATAACCATTTTGAGCAGCTCACCAGGCTATTTTTAAATTCCCAGTTCACCTCTATGAAAATGCTCTTCCAGTTCTTCGTGAATTTACTTGCATTTCAGTCCCTGAATCCTTTCAGACTCTTACTTCACTTTTGCCCATGGTTAGATTTTTTTCAATCTAATATGAAATGGATCTTTGCATTATTTTCTTTAACTGTAATTTTAATAATGCTGCAACACCATATCTTTGCACATTTCTCTGAATGTTTGACCTATTCAGTTACTGCTTCAGCCAAGCCATGATAGGAGGACTGGGAGGGTGGTGGGCGAGGGGGGGGAGAAGTTAACCCTTAATATAGAATATTGTATCCATACAAGCACTTGTTCAGACAAAGGGATAAGGCATAATTTAGTCACAACTTTCAAAGATTATATTGTCAGCTGGACTCCTTACAGTTACAATTTTGTTGTAGATTGTAGTTTTATAGTTAAAATGTGCTTGTTAATTTTAATTGTTAATGACAAACGTGCCTTATCTTAAAGCCAAGCCTTCTCTCTTTCCCACAACTGCATGTTCCACAATTAATTTGTACAACTGTGTTTGCAGGGGGTTTGTTGCATAGATGAATTTGATAAGATGGATCTCAAGGATCAGGTAGCAATCCATGAAGCAATGGAACAGCAAACCATCTCAATCACGAAAGCTGGTGTGAAGGTAAATTATGATACATGGTATTTACATGTTAACATTATACTTAAGTATTAACCTTTTGTGGGAATGAGTGGACATGCAGGAAGGTTCTAGTTGTGATAAAACATTACCAATGTAATTTAGGACCCCAAGAATGTGTTTTCAACATAAACAGCATGACATTTATTATAGTATGTACTTTAGTTATTCTTTCTAAGTGTGTTCAACAGTGTCTGGAGAATATTTATACATATAAAAACAAAACACAGGAAAATCTGCTACCCTCCCTTAGGCTGCAGCTAAGGAAAGGGAATGTTACACCCACTATGCCATTATGGAATAATTAAACAGCTGGGTGTTCTTCCCATCCTAATATGGTTGTGTAAAGAGGGGTGTGTCATTTGGGTGAGATTGGCATATCTGCATAGCTGAAAATTAGTCTACTTTGGAAAAGGCCTGAATGTACGAAAGCAGAGGGATAGATATTTTATAATCTGATATTTACCTGTAAATACTGCCATCTGACCAGATTACTGCTAATTGTCCATCATTACTCCATAAAATGGCCATAGGTGACCCTTTTCTAATATCTGTATTTTTGGTTGGCACAGTCGTAGTTACCAAACAATATAGATTTTGATATCTTGTTCAAAAACAAGGAGACAATCTAGCAGCCAAATCAATGACATTTTAAAGTAAAATGTTTGGACCTGCAGTGAAAAAAGTCATATAGGTTATGGATAGTAAGAATGCGGTCACAATTAACTCCCAGCATGGCCTAAAGTAATGTCTATTCAGATATTTGAATGATGGATCAAAATAGACGGATACCTACCACCCTGAAGGATCAAAATGGGCCCCAAATAGTTTCTTGTTTTTCTATTACCTCTCTGGTCATTGCTGACAGGTTCTTAGTTATGTTAATATTCCACAGTTTATGGCATTATAGTGTGACTGGTGGGGGCTTGCAATTTCCATGTGTGCATCAAGACGATCCTACAAAATAGCATGTGGGAAACTGAGTTTCTCTTCATGGTTGTGAGGTAAACAAACCTTCCTTGCCCAAAACAATCACTCTAGTTTCAACTCTAGGTCTGTATTCATAATCTTTCATGTGAGCAAGCATCTCCTTCCAATGCTAAAGTCCATGTGGGCAAACTGACCACATATGTAGCATTGTGCCAAGTTTGTTACAGCTCCTTCAACACAAATTAACAATATTAAAAATAACTTTAAATATAACAGATGTATCATCTACTTTGTAACAATATGTATTCACTCTTTTGGGAACAGATGGATGATCAATGTGCCCTATTTCATATTGTGATGAAACCTCCTCTGGACTTAACCTCTCAATTGTTTTTTTTCTGCGTGATCCTGAAAGACTGAGGAGTGTGATTTCCACAATGTGTGAAATCTGGGTGTGAGTATTTGTCGAATATGTAAACCTATGTTCTGTAGGTGTCTTCTCTTGCTACCTAATATATAAACATTTATTGCCTGCTTCGTGTAGCAGTGAGGTCAATCTAAAGCCAAGAGCTGTTGATTGATCCATTGCACATATTAACTTATAGCAACTGCCTGATGGTGTGTAGCTCTTCTACCACTGGATGACTAGCATGACTCCAACATATAAATCCTGTGTCTCCTCGACACAGGTATAACTAATGTTTGAACACAGTGGGTGATATAATGGAAGAAAATATAGCAACTGTCCCCAGCAGGATCATCCAATCTCAGTAATCTAAAAAGGATTGTTGACGAGGGATGTGTTTTTGATGAAGGAAGCCTGTGGTGTAACCAAAAGCCCGTTAGGCAGAATATGGGGTGATTTCCCTAATTTTACTGACGATACTGTAGAAATAAAACACATACATTGTAGGGCTCATGTAGGGAATGATACATAACATGCTCAGTATTCGGATTAAAAAAACTCAATCCGCAATTCACTTGTCTATGGTTTAGAAAGAGGGATGGCGTTTTACATTCAAAAGGTATGAAGGGAGAGATGCTGTAGTTTTAACCTTACCTGATGTTATGATTTGAAAATCTAAATTTACTTTTTTTAATTAAATAGAAAAATTGAGCCAGATTTTGCAGATCCATGTCTTAACAAAGACTGAGGGCTATTTGTCTGGCATCTACATACAATTCCTCTCACCCTTGCCATTTAATAACATATATGGAAATGACTGTTTAAAAAAAATGCTGAAACGATCACTTAAAAAATGTCATAGTAAATGTACCAGATGAGGTTAAAACTAGTTTTGTACATTGTTGTTTCTTGCCATTGTCCTGTCTTGCCGTGCTGCGAGTAAAATGCGGTTATTCTGCATGTATGACATAACTCACCAATAAGTGTTTATGGGTTTAAAAAAAAAAGGTATAAGTCAATGCTACAGAATCTGCTAATAGGTGTATCCCACTTGAGTCTGAGTTAGGAATTTGTTTTCTTATATAAAACAATTGAACAAAAGTTAAGAGGTAGGTTAAGCTTTTGGTAGTTTGCACTGGAATGTAGACAAAATAAGAAAAATGCCAAAAGGTTGTGCAGTTTAATTTAATTTATCAAAAAAAAAGCTGGTTCTTGCTTAGCTGAAAGATTACTCTTACTTCGAAGATATGTTGCATCAAATCCATAATTGAAAATTAATCTTTTACTTACAGGTTATCGTCACTATCCCGATTTAGAGTCCACCTCAACAAAGTCAATAACATATGAGTCATCCCTGCCTCCACAACAACCCATTATATGCTAAAAACGAGATTTTGTGTTTATTTTTTTTATTTTTTTTTTAAACTCTTCATTGAAACACAGCAGTACTATCTGTCTTAGCATTCTCTAAACGTCTGCTCTCCCACCTCCTATCACTATAACAAGCAAGTTAACAATGGGTGTGCTAAAACGTGAGGGAGGGAAGTGACTTGGAACTTTGAGAAGGGTTCCAAATCAGGGTAATGAAGACTACAGGTAAGAAAAAGATTCACTACCCCCTCATTAAGTCTTCCTCGTCCAGTCAATAACGTATGATGACCAGGAAACCACCTGCACTGACAACGAAAGCAGACAAACATATTTATTTATATCACAATTACATCACTGCTGAGGAAAGAACAGCAGAACAAAATCCTCTTGCACAGACTTTAATGGAAGTGTGCGATGAGGAACAGATAGTTACCCTGCCAATTTCAATGAGAGAAACTCCTGTGGCTTCCAGTCGCGGCTTGCGGGGGTGTTTCGGGGCCATGAGAAAATAATAAGAAAGGAAAAGAACTTAACTCTGCTCCTGTGCCAAACCGCTTCTCACCTCTGTCCGAATGCTGCAGGCACAGGCTCCCAGCCTGCCCTGCGGCCAATCCAGATGCTGCTCAAAGCAGTGTCAGGATTGCCTGGGAGCACCCAACCAGGGCGCTCCTAGGCAGACTGGGTCTATGTTGCTAGACTGGACAGAGCCCTGTGTGCATATGTGTTTTGGCCGGCCCCAAACGGCTGGCCAAACATACATGTGAAGTGAGTGGGAGTTCAGTGCACGTCCCCCCCGTGGCCCTGCCCCTTTCAAAGGATACTTAACATTATTTATTATCCTTTTCTTTGAAAGGTTTTGCAGCTGCTGCTGCTGGCGGGGGGTGAAGCTCCTCCGTTCTAATGGAGGAGCCACCCCTGGTGGCTTCTGCTCATGAAACTGAACCCCTTCAACAGAATAAGCCTTTGATTTTGCCTGATGTATTCACCTACTCAGAACAGCTTTAGATACTGAATTGCTCTTGGAGATTGATCCAGGAGTTACAAAAAGGATGTAGATTCTTAAAAGAAGATAGTATGATCGTTAGATGGTCAAGGCTCTTTTGATATCTAGAGTTGACAGGATGGAAGAAACAGTCACCCTGAAACACTGGCTATAATAATATTCTTAGAAAGAAATGAGTTGCCACTTAGGGCAGTTTTACGTTTAGATCTTAATTCCCAGTCTGAGGGGGGGGGGGGGGAGTAGAGTTAAGGGTGTACAGTAGTAGGAATTCCTAACTCAGTCTTCGTCCTGGAGTAATGGCAATGAGAAAAAGGGTCTTAGATGATAGTGTTGATTCAAGAGGTTCAAAAGGACTCTTATGCAGATCCCTAAAAACCATTGCTGAGTCCCAGGATAGCAAAGGATTATGAAAAGTTGGCTTGTGAATTTGAAAAATTCGAATCATTCTTGTGATGAAAGGAACTATCTGAGAAATATCTCCTTATAACTGGGGGGGAAAAAACTGAATAGTCACCCAATGAGAATTCAAAGTAGAGGGAGATAAACCTTAAAGAAAACACCCCCTTAAATCTTTAGGGGTGTAGTGTTGCTACACCACTCGCAAACCATCTTGCAATGTTTTACTATAGGAACTAACAGAATAGGCTCTTCTGGAAGATTGCAAACCTCTTGCCAGCTGCTGAGAACATCCTAATGACTGTAAACCTTACTATTCAGCAACCAGGCTGTTGGATGTAAACAGCTGAACTGGTGAATTGTCCGGAGAGGATAGTGGAAAGGAGATTAGAGTAAAGGCAAATGAAAAACTTGCTCTTGTGCCTGTTGATGGGTATCTAGAATCACGACAACAAGGCCAGAAAGGAGCAACCAAAATCACTTTCACCACCCCATACCTGATCTTCTGTAAGATTCTTGGTAGAAAAGTACGGGAAAGCTACATGGTTCATCCCATCCACAGAATTTGGCAACTCTTCATTACTTCCACTCTTGTAATGCAGTTTTTCCGTCAGTCTGCCAATCGCCATGTGGGAGAATTTGTTTTCCATGTGAGACTCCTGGAATGAGAGCTGGTGAGCTGATTTAGTGCCCCTAAGCATGATTTTTTAACACGGGTGGACTCAAGCAGTTGTGGACAGAGGGCTACTTCCTGAGTAAACTTGCTGCTGCTTGACTAGATTTACTTGAGCAGCAGCAAAATCAGCCTGTATGGACAGCCTTTCTTGCTCTTTGCATGGTGTCATTTATGCTGATGGAGGTAGCATTTCTGCACAGAATTGAGGACACATCACATTAGTCTTGGATGCCAACAGATTCATCCATGAGATTTCAAACCTGTGACCACTCTGGTGTAATGAGTGAGAGGACAGGTAAAAGATGACTGAGGAGGGAACATTATGGCTGAGGCTGTCTGCTGGATCATTTATTTACCCTTTTATTTAACTGCCTTCAATACCCACTGTTCTGGCCATGCAAAAATCTGAGTTGACAACTGGTTTGTCGTCCTTGTCATTTCTTGTCCTTCCAAGAAGCACCTTGAAATCTAATGGACTGTCCAGAATAAAACATTCTTGTTTGCCTACTTAACCTGAAAGAACAGAAGAGCTTTCCGAATTTCAAACCGCTCTCCCAAGTTGGAGAACGGCTTTGTTCCTAAGTTGACCAAAGGGCATTGGGTTTGTAGGGCAGTTTTGGAAGGTCAGAAACAGACTGGCTTCTGTTAATATCCCTGGGGATGTGAACTGAAAGGACATCTCCCTGGATATGCTGGTCTTTCATTCACCAAGCCAGATCTTGGTTAACTCTAGCAGAGTCTGGAATCACTACTCGTATTTCTGGGAGGGAGACCAGTGAGCCAATGTGTGGTTGATTGCAGTCTTTTTGGGAAATCGGGCGTATGGGACTACTGTAGCAGATGATGATGATGATGATGAAAGGCCCTGAGAGACTGGGGATCACTGAAACCATGGTTTTCTGTCTGTGATCCGGTAGAAAGACTGTACCTTCTGTCATTTTGAACCAGGCTCCAATTAATTGCCTGATCTGCAATGGCACCAATTGTGACTTCCTTAGGTTGATCAGGTATCCCAGCTGGTAAAGCATGGTAGTCACTGCAGTCAGTGCATCTTCTGAGTTAAGATGAGGAGCAGAAAGCAACCAGTCATCAGGATACAGAAATGCGGCAAAACCATGAAGTTGCAAAAAAGCCACTGCCTGTGCTAGTACCTTTGTGAAGACACTTGGAGACATTGCCAGACCACATGGGAGAGCATAAAACTAGAAATGATATTCTTCTACAGCAAGCCTGAGGAAACATTGACTCTCCGCATGTTTCAGAACATGAAAGAATGCATCCTTCAGATCTATTGTCTTGAGAATCACCTTGTAGTATGAGATCAATCAGTGATTGACAAGACACAGTCCTGAATGGTTATGCTGCTACAAAATAATAGAGGACTTTGAGAGCCTGACCTGGGCAAAGGCTGCCGTCTAAGTCTCTGACTTGCTGGGACCAAAACCACTGCACCTTAATCTAATAGTGCTTGAACTCTGATCAATGCTAAGATTCCTTGAGTTGTTTGGAAGCTGTGATCCTGAACAAGTCTTGTGGGGGTTTCCAGAACGTGATTCAATAGCCATTCTGAATAGCTGAGCACCCAGCAGTCATTGATCTTTTGTGTCCGCTGTTAATAGAATTGTTGCAGCTGGCTCCCAACCATGTAGTCATTTTTACTGGATCTCATTTTGTCTTGAAGTAGGTTAGGTTTTGTTATAAAATGCATTCCCTGCCACCCACTGGCCCATCCTGGAAAGGACCACTTCTCTTGTGGTGAAAAAGCAGATGACTTATGGGGGAAAAAAAGGCATTTGTGAATGACTAAACCTATAGAGCTTTAATATTGTTTTTTCAACAGCCACTTTTTGAACAATGTCATCAAATTCAGGACCTAAAAGCTGGATTCAAGTAAAGGCAATTTATAAAGTGACAGCAGCAACTTGCTGGATTCCTGCTTTCAAATCATAAGCCACAGACATAGAGAGCTCGTAAAGGCTGGCACAAATGAAAATGCCCAAAATCCATTGAAAGTGGCGTCAAACAGGAATTGAATCAATAACAAAATCTAGTTAATAATGGAGTAGGATCCTCATTAGCCTACAGACATTCAGCTATTGCATGAAATTCCTTCAACAAGACTTGAGCAGTGTAAGCTGCATAAGTGTTGACTTTGTAGCATAGTTTGCTGCCTCATAACATCACTTAAGTGCCTCCAACTTTTTATCTACTGGATCAGAAAGTGTAGACTCTTCGGAGGCCAAGAAAGAAGTTGATGCCATTGTAGCAAGAATGGTGTTCACCTTTGGTCTCTGTGAAAAAGTGCCCTTAATTTTTATTCCAATAGATACTTGTTGCCCAGAAATCCAGGAATAGACATTTTGTCTATATCATTCTATTCTTTCAATAACATAGACTTAATGACATGAAAGGGCAGAATGTTGGGCTGTGAGGCATTATATAGAGTAAACAATCAATCGGTGTCCTGAGCCTTATCCTTAAACCCCAATTTACTCTCTAATATGTTTGAGGATTTCTCATAATTGTTGATGCTGGATGTAGCAACCTTGAGGCTATTCAGCTGCATCATCCATTCTAGACTACTTTGATTGTGCCTCCATTAAAGCAGAATCTATTTATGTCCCCAAGTCAGAGGGAGAAATCTGCAAGACCTTCTCCTCACTGTCTTGCCCAAACTGCATATTTTTCTTATCTCAGGGTTTTTGTGCCTTCATCGTAAACCAGGAAGTGGACCACAGCAACACAGTCTAGTTCATAACTATTTATGTGGCCACCAAAACTGTGGAAAAGGTCGAGTTTACCTGCCCAAACCCATCACTCACTGAAAATAACACCACATTGGTGAGGTCCAGAATAACTCATTAAGAATGGCTATATAGACCTCTTGAGTGTAGATAAACCTACTAGCCCAACCTTGACAAATGGGTGGGTAACCACACAGAAAGGAAGCAGAAAAACCTTTTGCTTAGCAAGGTGGCAGTAAGCACAACACAACCTGATGTCTGGTAAAACACATACACATGCCTGTAATTTCCTCAAGGCTTGAGGTGAGATGAGATAATGGCTGTACATTAAGGGTAGAAATGAAGACAGGAGGTGGAAGGGGGTGAGTGTTTTTTTTGTAAGCGTAGACCTGCAGATAGGCCTACTGTTTTACTGCTGAGTTCTAAAATATATATTCCAAGTGCAGCAAATGTTGAAGACACCCAGCCTCATGAGTCGGTGCTCATCTGTGGGTGTCACCGCTGTGATACACAAAACAATTTCACAATCATACAGAATGCAAGAGCAAACTACTCCAGCCAGGGTAATTCAGTGATGAGTTTTATTCTTTAATGCATTTTAATCCATCGGGCCATGGTCACCTGACCCGTTGCATTGCACATTTCTTTATAAACGTGTCTGTGTCATTAACAAAGAGAACAGACTTCCACTGTCAAATCATCTCTTTAGTGTGATAAATGTATAAAAACAAAAATTGGTCAAATCATGGTAATGCAAAGATATCTTGTGCTCAATGATATTCAGTTTGTGGTAATTACAAACAAATGAAACAGTTCAAAATGCCAACAGTCTACATTTGGTGGATCTATTGTAAGACATGATAGACAAAACGTATGTCTCACGAACATTTGGTCTGGTATAAAAAATACTTATTTATATACTCTGAGCATGAAATCAATTGTACACAATTCATTAGGTAGGTTGATAAATAATTTCAACCCTTTGTATATATTAGCAACTAATATCCACAAAGTATCCGAAGTCCCCTATAATACAATGTGCTACGCAACGGGACATGTGATCAAGACCTCGTGGTTGAAATGTATGATTGGATAAAGCTTACCATAGAATTACCCCAGCTGTGGAGTGGCTCATTCTTGCGTTTAGTAGGAATGAGGAATTATATATATATATATATATATATATATATATATATATATATATATATGTATATAAAATCTAATTTAGTGGCACTAGGTAAATATAGATAGGACCTAGTTTCCACAAAGTTTTTTGTTTGGCTACTAACTTTGGCAACGTTTCAATATTCACAAAAGAAAATACAACACTTCAGTATGTCTAGAATATTTTGGGGTGATCCTCAAACAGGGTCCAAGAAAACTGGTGGGTGCCAAATTGCTTTTTCCACATTGTTTTTCCATACGGATTTTGAACATTGATAGTGCAGAAACCACTAGATGGAACTACACCAAAATTGTCAGAAAGCTGTTGTCTAGTCCAGAAAGCAACCTTTTTGTAATTTGGTGTAAAGCCGTTCAGTAGTTTTAGAGAAATTAAAGAAAATCTAAATTTGTATAAATTGGGATGCAAAGGTTCCCTGAACCCTCACGATCTTTTTCTGAAATCTGGGGTTAATGGGTAGTACAGTTACTAGTGTAACAAAGGCCTCCGCAGCCCCTGTGGTACCATCTCGGCAGAGTACCAGGGTCTGAGAGCTCCGCGGGGGGGAGGGGGAAGCTCAAGTTTCGTTACGCCACTGAGTACAGTGTGACAGGTGAGGTAGGTATACAAATTGGATACTTGAGAAGTTAAATGAGTTATAGCGGAAGATGAGAAATAAAGTCCTATAACATATGAAATTATTTTAGTTATCGCGATTTGTTCCAAATTACACCTGCAAAGAAATACTGCAGAATGAATTCTGCTGCTGAAAACGCTCATGGGACCACGAGAATTGAGGTGGTGGTTTCTCTTTGCGTGGGCTTGTCGTAATCTTGGCAAATCGGTGCATTTCATTCAGTACGTAGGGGCGTAACTGAATAAAGGTTTTAAGATGACCTGTAAATTAGCCCACTATTGTCAGATTCTGAAAGGAATCTGTACCATGCAATCATTAATCCTTTAGCACCATCAAAAATTATACTCTAATGCAAGGAAATGTCCGTTATCTGGAATCTGAAATGCTACTCGGAGTGTTTTGTTGCATGTTCTGTAACCAATCAAAAGAGTACTAGTGAGGTTACAGTGCCATCTATTGGCAAACAATTATTACAGTGATGAAAAATGCTTCCGTGACCGAACTGGTTTTTGTGTGATTACTAGCTACTCCAATTCGGATGAGAAATGTAAAGTCCTTAAAGTTGCTTAAAGGGCAATTAACTTAAACATGGGGAAAGAAGCACATCGTTTAAACACTACTACTGTTACCATTTTTTATTTTTAAAGCATTGGCCATTTTAATGATTTAATGATTAGCGACTGAGATTTCAAATGCTTATTGTGAGTGATTGTAGAATCTTTTTTATATCCACTGCTAATGTACTTGTTTGTTCAGCAATCGACAAAGCAACCACGCACACGGCAGCGCCTACAAAAACCTCTACTAAGAACCAGCGGCGTAGGACGAAATGATGGGTACATTCCTACAGAATGCAATGAGGGGACTCCAAGCCTCCCATATTTAGCAGATATTCATTGGTCCAGGGCTGAATGGAGGCCCCTGAGGTTTTTTTTTTTTTTGCCCCCCTGAAGAGTTGGAGGTCGCCTGCATCACAGGGCCTGAGTTAAGCCTCTGAACAGGACAAGATTTTGAAGGCAGGACCTATTTTCAAGTCCCCCACCGTTTGGGACCCCACTTGTTGACTATGTGCTTCCTGCCGGATTGCATATGATGCTTGAGCCACCAGATCAGCTCTACAAATGGAGCTAAAACTTCTGATTGTTGTTAGATCTCCCACTGCCCCAAAGTAGGTATTGAGATAGTTGTGAACTGGAGAAAAAAGGAATTATCATGAACAGATAATAAAGGAAAGATCAAGAACTGATTGTAATAAAATAAAAAATGTAAGTTGTGCTATTTAAGCCTCGCATACAGACCGCTTCGGCTGTTTGAGAGTTATTATCACATAATAAACAAACCTATTCTGGCTACTGTGGTTTAGTAACCTAAAGACATTTACTTACAGGGCTGTCCATTAGGGTTAGTGACAGTCCACAACCTTTCATAGATGTGAACATAAGGAAAGTACTGCAGTTAGTGCACCCTTGACTTATCTATTTCGTAATAGAAAGTGAACGCTGCTGTAAGGCCGATGAACCTTTTTGACTTTTTTTAAAAATATATTGATTATTGACACATAACAACATTAAACAATAATCACCAAAGAATCAATATAAGACGCCCCATGACTCATTTGGCCACGATTAACCACACCCTTTAGTATCAATTAAAATATATTTATTCCCCTATATTAACAATGCTAAGGTCACGAAAATTATTCTCAATACCAAATGGTACAAATAAAGAAGCATCACCGGCTGACGGATTGGCCTGAAGATTCTTAGTTTAAACAAAGCAAATAAAATAAGCTCAATAGTTGGAACACAAATCAATATGATTATCTGTGTAAGAGAGATAAAATACATTTGATTCAGCAATAAAACAATGTCAAATCATAGGCCTGGAGAAAAACACCTCACTAACCTCAAATTAGCATTAGCATGTTGGGTTTCATGCAAAAGTTTTAGTAACATTAATTTAGACAACATCTAGCTATGACACTACACAAAATAGTAGCAGAAATAAAACTTTAGCAGCAGGTACCTGTAAAACAAAAGAGAAATACTATTACACAGAGCAGTATACTTAGCAGTCCTAAAGAATTCAGCAATACATCATAGCTTAATCAGGGGTCAGAAGCATCAGGATAGGCCCAAGGAAAAGGGGTGAAAGTTCTGAATTTGGACTCTAAGTTCTCTGAACAATCAAGTTAATCAGCTAAGGCAGGCAGCAAAGTGCTACAGGCTCTAAGCATTGAGCACTAAAGTAAGCACCAGCATCTTTGCATGGAGCATGAGAAATAATTCAAAATAATAAAATACCAGAATGTCAGCAGACTGACTGGTAAAGCATGAAATGTCGAAGTGACAGAGCATAAGAATGAGAAGTGAAGTCTCTGGAAACCAGGATGCAATGAACCCCCAATGTCTGATTCTCAAACATTAAATTAAACTTGCTAAACTTTTCCCATCGGCTAAAAACTTCAAATGGACAGGAATTATCGAATCATAAAACATCAGCTTATCAGAAAGTATAATATTAGCTTAAATGCTTTGTATTTTTCTGCTTCTTCCTTTTACGTAAGCCCAAACTATATTAATTGTTGTATCTCATGCACATTTCCGCACTGTTCAGTGAAGGTCTTTGTTCAGCCATTTCAAAATATACTGCTACCAGACTATAGTTAGGAAGAAGTAGAAACATTTTCAAATCAGTTCTTTCCCTCAAGTGAAACACATTCCATTAGTACAAACACAGAATAACACAAGATTAAAAAAGCTTTTAATTCTACAGAGATGATCTCGTGTATTTGATCCTTTAGCTCAGCTTGTCAGACAGATAACTACACGCTAAGACCTTGCTTGCTTCCTTGAGACACAGCAGAGAACAAGAAATACTCGTATTATATTAGCATTTATTTTTGCAGAGAACATGTTCTTAAATAGACAGAATATTTCTCCATTACAGTGTTTCTTGCATTATAAACCTGTGCAGGCCTTTCACTTGATGGAGGCCATTAATGTCACATTTTGTGTCAACATTAGTTTTCATTATTAAAACATTTCACATTAGTACATAAGTATGAGTTGGTACATTTTCGGGAAGACTGTTGTCAAATAACATGTGCCCTACCATCCTCTAGGAAGAAAGTAATATGCATTTTTCCCACAGATGCAATAACACCCTAGCACAAGTGGATCTTGACCATTTAGCATAAATGTCCACTTATTCTCAAACAAAAACACATGCCTACATTCACTCGTTCCCACAAATATTTTATCTACCCTAGATTGTGGTCTGTATACAAAGCTTTTCTACATGTTGCTCATCTAAAGTTAGTCTCCCTTGTTAAGTAATGTCAGTGTATGCGTAGTCAATCCCAGTACTACGTGAAACTAATCCCTTATCTACTTTAAACTTGGTCTCCCTTCTCCTATCCTCTGTGTAATCTAAAAAGCTATTTTCTAAAGGTGAAAGTAAACAGGATAAATTCTTTGTATGGGTGAATGCAGTCCCAAACGTTAATGTAGGTTCAAAGAAAGAAATAGTAAAACCTATGTTATTATCATTAGCTATTTTATTAAGATTCCTAATGATAGGCACAAAAGAAACCACCATATTAGAATAGAAATGTTGGATATACTCCTGGTTGTGGAATCGTGTTAGTAAAAGACTGCATCTTATGCCATAAGTAAGCTGTAAACTGATAGGCAATTCCCTCCTCAACAGAGGCTGAAATATGTGTGCAAACATAACAATCTTTAGCATCCATTATATTAACATACACTCGCAATAAGCAATAGACATTTAGAAGAAATTTCTCCTTGTGAATGCAAATATTTCTCATCTATTTTAAATCTATCTATTGTTGAAAGAGTAGGCACTAATTCTGAAGTTGTTTCCATAGGTATGGTTGGTCCCATTCTTCTCAAAGACGGTCAGACCCACAATCAATATCAAACGTACGATTGCACAAACAATCACCAAACCAAATACTCATGTATTTACAGCATCTACTTTGTGTTTTGCTGGTTATAGTTACCCTTGGTCTGTAAAGAATCAGAAAATTCAAGCAAAAAAAAAAAAACAATCTATGGCTATGCAGCAAAAATCAAAACTACAAAAAAAAAATCAAAAATGTCAAATCTTCATTCTTCAATTTAAAATCCCTACTTTTTCTTTCTCTTTCAATAATGTCCGAAGCTTCATTCACACAGAACCCTTTTGTGAAAAATCTGTAAAGTTATCGCAATCAGTTTAGCAGCTTGTCAAAATCAGGTTATCAAAGTTTCTCAAAAATATTTTCTTTTCAACAGTCTTTCATTTAGTTTTCAAATTTTCAATTTTTCTCACACATCTCCATCAGTTTTCTTCATGTGGCAAAATATAGATCTGGAATGTCTGTCAAAACAATAAATAAAAAATTCTTCTTGCCATTTATTAGTAGTTACATATGCTAATTCAGAGTATCTTTGTTTGGCAACTTTTTTGGATTTTTCGACTATCACTTCATTCACCATCAATAAGATCTTCACTTATGGTGTTGTCGACTTCTTCCTGTATTGGTTGCACCAGATTTGTCGTCTTTAACTTTGAACTGGCCAGTTGTCACATGCTCTTTTCACTATTGGACTCAAATGCTTTTCCTTTGAAGTTCCTGCAACCAGTTCAGGAGGAGTCAAATCAGTTTGGCTTAGATCTTCCTCAATTCCGTTCCCACTGGGGTCAGTCACTTGGTCAGTCTTGTTTATCAGACCATCTGCTTCTGAGGACACATTCCTCTGAGCAGGACTTCTCTGGATCGGTTCCCTTTCTTGCTCTTTGTACCAGTTCTTTTACTGTTTCAGTTGAGGACTTTGATGTTTCATCCTCATCTTCCAGGATTCCTTCCACTTCATCTGACACAGGAGTGGGCAAGTCAACTAGAGCCTGTTCAGGCACTGTCTCCAGCTCGTTTGTTCTCCTATCTTGTCCTGGAATACGTTCAGGTGGTGGTAATCTCAACAGCTCTTCTTCTGTTGGACTCTTCACGTTCCTAGTGTGGCTCATGTGGATCCAGTTTGGAAGTCCTGCACACTTCATAGCTGTGGTAGTGAACAATACCACCTGGTAAGGACCCTTCCAAGGAGGTTCCAAACACAATTTTCTCATGTGCTTTCGGATATCAACCCAGTCACCTGCGTTCAGGTTGTGTCCTTGCTCTTGTGACTGTTGCAGTGTGGTAGCTTCCACCTGATGAGAGAGAAAACCACTTCAGCTAGGCCTCTGCAGCAGTCCAATACCATATCATCTGCAATGTTCACAAGAGCATTTGCAGGTACAGCTGGCAATGATGATCTCATGGGGCAGCAGTCCTGTTTTCTTGTCTGGAGTAATTCTCATTGACATTAGAACCAATGGCAAAGCATCTGGCCATTTCAGATTTGTAGATGCACACATTTTTGTCAATCTCAATTTCAAAGTAATATTCATTTGTTCTACAAGTGCTGAGGCTTCTGGGGGGGTTTCTACAATGAAGCTTCTGCTCAATGTTTTAAGCTAAACATAGCAACTTAGTCACCTCATTGTTGAAGAGATTTCCTCTATCTGATTCTGAATAGACCGGAAAACCAAAACGTGAAATTAACTCCCTAAGTAGTAACTTTGCTACTGTGAGACTGTCATTTCTCCTTGTAGGGTAAGCCTCTATGCAATGTCTGAAAATGCACACAATCAGCAACACAATTCAATCCAGAACATGCAGGCATCTTAATGAAATCCATTTGCTTTCTGCTAAGTGGTCCTCAATCCATGCCTATATGTGCCATGTTGACAACAGTTCCTTTGCCCACGTTCATCTTCTGGCAGACATATCTGTGGCAAACTGCATTGGCAGCCTGTCTACATTTTGGATTAAAACATTGACCATGATAGTATCTGGCCATCTGAGTCAGTAAACTGTTTGGCAGTGCTACCTTTCCTTCTCCCGAGATCCAGATGTCATCACCCCCTTGGACACACTTCAGTTTCAACCAATCCCTATGCTCATCTTTCCCAATGTTGTCTTCAAGAGCTTTTAATTCCTCCAAATCATCAATAATATTCATCACATAATTTGCATAGATTTCATCATCTTAAGGTAACAATTTCCATTCTCCTTTGAATGACATGCCGTTCAATGTGCACAACTTTGCGACTGATCCGCATATGCATTTCACAATGACACGTAATCTTGTTATCTCTGATGTGCACTGCATTTTACCGCAGCAATCTTTTGAGGCATTTGAATAGCTTTTAACAAATCATGAATTCTTTCACCATTTCTTATTGGTGAACCAGAAGAAGTCGGGAATCCTCTCTGTGACCATAATTGGCAAAGTCATGCACAGTGCCGAATCCATATTGACTATCTGTGTAAATAGTCACTTTCAATGGAGTTGAAATGTAGCATGCTCTTGTAAGAGCCACTAGTTCCGTCATTTGTGCATAAAACACTCCTTGAAGCCATGAAGCTTCCAGTATGCCAGTGGTGATGCATACTGCATATTCTGCTCTTAATGTGCCCACATTATCTCTCAGGCAGGAGCCATCCACAAAGATAATTTGGTCATTTTCTTCCAGGCCATTATCTCGAATATCTGCTCTGGGTTTTGTGCAGAACACCAGTATCATCCAATTTATCAATGTTTGCTTCCTCATTTGGAAGTAATGTTGCTGGGTTAAGAACTGTACATCTCTTAATGTTTAGATTTGGAGACCCCAAGATTGCTCTCATATCTGGTCAGCATTGAGCTTGTCAGATACTGTTTTGGACCTGGTAAGTAAAATCTCAATAGAATGTGGTACCATTATTGTAAGGGGATTTCCCAACACTATACTCTCTCTCTGAGCGAGGCTCTGTTCAACTACTGCAACGGACCGCAAACAACCAGGTAAAGCTTTTGCTACCAGGTCCAAAGTGGATAAAAAAACATGCCTCTGGGTGATTCACACCACCATGAGTCTGAGTCAAAACGGACAAGAACATGCATCATGTTCATGACAAAACAGAAGAGACTTAGTGTAGTCAGGCATACCCAAAGCCGGAGCTTGACACACCCTTTCAAATCAGCAAATGCTTTCATGCAATCCTCATTCAGCACCATAGGATCTGAAACATCCTTATGAGTCAGTTTCTGTAAGGGCTTTGAAATAACTGAAAAATTCTGGATCATTTGGCAGCAGTAACCCACAATTCTCAAGAACATCCTCACATATTTGAGTAGTTGGTGCTGGCATTAGCAAAATAGTTGAAACTCTCTAGAAATCTTCCTAGTTCCTTTCACAATCAAATGACCCAAGTATTTACCTCTTTCTGACAGTACTGCAATTTAGCATAGGACACTTTGTCCATTGTCTCCCAGGAAATTCAACAATGCAATCATATCATATTTACACTCTTCTATTGTTTTGGACGCAACAGATAGTCAATGTATTGCACCAGTATTGACTGATAAGGCATCAATAATGTGTCCAAATTATTTTTCAAGATCTGGTTGAAAACGGATGGTGACTCTGAGAACCCTTGTGGAATTCTACACCAACAGTAGGCTTTGTTCAGAAAATTAAAACAAAATAGAGATCTGTTGTCCTCATGTAGAGGCATGGAAAACAATGCTTGACAAAAGTCCACCACAATGAACCATTCAGCATCACATAGGATCTGAAACATAATCACAGCTGGATTTGGCACAATTGGGCAACACTTGACCACTGTCATTTATTTTATTTTTCTCAAATCTTGCCCAAGTTGAATTTTCCCACAAGGTTTGTGCAGTCCCATTATTGGTGAATTACATGGGCTGCTCAACACTTCTGTCAGAATCCCTTTCTCCACAAACCTCCCTACGAATAGTCTCACTCCCTCAGTTACATATTTTGCCATAGAGTATTGTGGAGTCTGAGGGAAAACTACATTGGGTTTCACTCTAACTGGCTCTACTCTTTTTTTTTTTTTTTTTTTATCAACCCAATATCTTTTCGTGAAAGATCCCAAACTTCAGTCTTAACACTTTTCTGTAAGTAATCAGGAAGATCTTTCACTGCAAAAACTGGAAAGAAGCTAATTAAAGGAGCTTCCTCCTTCACTGGCTCATCAAAACTGATGAAAATCTTTCAGACACTGACTTATTGTTAACACTAAGGCGGTCATTCTGACCGCGGCGGTCTGCGCCCACCAAGCGGTTCCCGCCGAAAGACCGCTCCGCGGTCAAAAGACCGCAGCGGCCATTCCGGCTTTCCCGCTGGGCCGGCGGGCGACCGCCAGAAGACCGCCGGCCGGCCCAGCGGGACAGCCCCTTCAACAATGAAGCCGGCTCGGAATGGAGCCGGCGGAGTTGAAGGGGTGCGACGGGTGCAGTGGCACCCGTTGCGATTTTCACTGTCTGCACAGCAGACAGTGAAAACCTTTGTGGGGCCCTGTTAGGGGGCCCCTGCACTGCCCATGCCAGTGGCATGGGCAGTGCAGGGGCCCCCAGGGGCCCCACGGCACCCGTTCCCGCCATCCTGGTTCTGGCGGTGGACACCGCCAGAAACAGGCTGGCGGGAAGGCGGTCGGAATCCCCATGGCAGTGCTGCAAGCAGCGCCGCCATGGCGGATTCCCCTGGGCCAGCGGGAAACCGGCGGGAAACCGCCGGCTCCCCTTTTCTGACCGCGGCTTTACCGCTGCGGTCAATCGCCCAGGAAGCACCGTCAGCCTGTTGGCGGTGCTCCCTCGGCCATGGCGGTCATGGACCGCCAAGGTCCGAATGACCCCCGAAGTGTTGAGTCTTCTTCATAATGACTATTTGTTTGAATTTAAATTCCTTCATCTGAACAGGTAATGCAACATCTTGTTTTGCACAATAAATCCCTTCCTAATAAGGACAGGAGACTCAAATTCCAAACCACAAACTTGTGCAAGCCTTTAAAATTCCAAATTTTAACCAAAACTGTTTCTGTAATTGGGTTTGTCAAATATTGATTAGAAACCCCCCACAATCTGAACTCTCTTCGCTGACAAGGGCAAATCTGAAACCTCTGCAGATCTCACTGTTGAGCATACAGCTCCAGTGTCAACCAAAAACGAAACTCCATGACCAGTCACCTTCCCTTTAACATAAGGACCCTTCTCATACACTTCTAAAGAAGCTGTCATCACACATTCTTCATCCTGACTCTCAGACATCCATTCATCATTTATTCCATCCTCACTATGTAATGGAAATTGGTGTACTGTGGTGTTACTCTGATTTACACTTGAACCTGTAACCATTTGAGAAAGCATGAGTTGCTGCTGATCCATAGGGATTGAGAAATGTGAATTTGTTGTCTAGGCATTTGAATTTGTTGTGCAGGCACCATCTACACCTGTGGCTGCATCTGCTGTAACTGGGGCATTCACATTTCTAAAGGCTATACATTTTGCATGGGTTGAAAACCTTGCATTGTGTTAATCCTATTCAGGACATTTTTATTTTTGACCTTTCTTGGTCCTCTTGTGTTTTGAAATGAATTGACATTTGCTTGCTGAATCATACCTCCCTGATTTACCATCTGACACTGCCTTTTCCAATGCCTTATTCCCTTGCAAGCGTGACAAGGTAACATTCTCCTTCCTTGCTGCTCTCCTTGAATCATTACTGTATTCAAATCCAAACCACAATTAACACTTTCCATTCCACTATGACTTCTACCTCTGCCTCCATTCTGAAATGTACCTTGATTCTGAAACATGCTGTTTCCCTGCTGCTGAGGCTGAAAACTTCCCAGTATCCCTGTCTGTGCAGCCTTAATCTGCATCATTATCGCTTTCTCCTTCAAATTTTTCTGTTTCAATTCAATCTCAACACTACTGTATTTTGTATGCTGCAGCACCTCATCAATCGGTTTGACTTGCCTGCAAAGCAAATGACTCTTAATTATCTGACTAATTTCTGTTCTGCGTCCCTCAACAAATCTGAACTCAAAATGAATCGTCTTTTGGCTAAATTGTTTCTGTACCACTGTAAGGTTGAATTTTTTTTAACACCCTCTAATAGTATGCATAAATTAATTGTTTTGCTTCCTAAGCAGTCCTTTCTATGTGCTGTCGATCAGTGTTTTTCGGCAAAATTCTCGTTTTCAGAAATTCAATCACTTTATAGTAATATTTCATTACTACAGGTGATGGTGCACCTGTTGCTGGATCTCTTGGCAGCTCGCTTGTTGGCCAATCTACACTCCTCTTGCATTCAATACATAAATCTGCTTGGAACTACTAACTCTAAAAGGGTGTTCTAGTTCTTCCACAGTCATTTTGCAAGTTTCACAAAAACCTATCTGCCTGCTTATAACATCTAGTGGCTTCTCCCTCAACCTGGGGTAATCATTTGTAAATGACAAAATGTCACTTATGCTCCAAGGGACATGTACAAAATTTCCTCCTGAAATTTCTCTCATTGGTAAAACGTTTACTGCTTCTCTAACCTGTGGTGCTCCTCTAGAAGTATCAGGACCTCTTTTCAGCTTGCCTCTTCTTCACCCATCTGCCGTCCCATTTGTCTAATTCTCTGGATACCTTGAAGCAACTAAGGTGTTTTCATTCTTGCAGATCTCATGTGCTCAAAATCTTTTGCTTCAAAAGGTAACCTATACCTTTTCAAACTTTTCAATTTTGATAAATCTATACCATGTTTGTCTGCTACATCAGCTAACTGTTAATGTTTCTCACCTGCTTCTTTTGTAATCTTTGGGCACAAGTATCTAATTTTCTTCAGTTTAGGACTCTAACTTATTTAAACCCACGGTTCCTTCAACAAGTCCACTCGCTTCCATTGAAAGCCTGATAGAGTTGATGTAATTCCCTCCACTAGAAGCATCTTGTGAGGTATTCAACTTTTCTAACCACTGGGTTAACTGAGATGTCAACCCTTGTAATGAGATGTTGTTACTCTGAGTACTAGGTAGGTGTTATACAGTTAAACACAGAGGTTGAGGTGTCATAGACCTTGAATCAGCACCAGTAGGTGACCCTGCTAAAGTATTCAGAGGAACTCTGAAATTACGTAAATCTAGCAATGACCTTGTTCCATCAACAGTCTGGGTCACAGGTGTACCTATTTGGGCTTTTTTCACGGATTCCTCCTCCCACTAAATTCTGATTAAGGATTCCCTGTCCATTTGTGCCATTGTTAACCTGGGCATACAACGGTATGGGTATACCAATAGTGACCGGTACAGACACTGCATCTGGACGTAATCTGGCATTTACATTTTTAGACTGCATTACACCTGTGTTCTGCAATGGGGTTGGCTCTGACTAAATCAACATTGGTTTCTGGTAAACTTGTCCTGTTGGCACTATTAAATTTGTTGTTGCCTCCACAATTGGCATATTTGAATTAATCCTAGGAACACTAGGTTTTGGCAATTGTCCAGAATTTGTTGACTGATTTAGATTGCTCTGCATTGGTATTTGCACTGAAGGTCTAGTCTGTACTGAGCCCTGTGCAATTTTAGGATTAACCTGTGAAGAACTCTGTCATGTTAAGACAACTCTGTATTTAACTCTGTGATATGTTAACCTGTGTTGGTGCAGAAGGATTCACACTAGTACTTGGACCGTTCACTTGTGCCACATATGGTGGTGAACGATTTCTCAACATCTGTACAATAAAATCATCGTATGATTCCTCATTATTAATCATTTCAGGTTCTTTTGATATCCGCTCTTCATCTGATGAAGAATAACTTTAGTTTTCTTTAAAGCATTCTTTGTATCTTTCTCACTGTCTTTAGACATTGCAGGAAATATCCCAATACCATGTAAGGTATTGAGTCTCCACTCTGATTATTGTCCCACCTAGCTTCTGATGGTGACTTGTCTGCTCTTCTCAATTTTCTCTCAAATTTCAACGCTTGTTGTTGTCTGGCTACTAACTCCCAGATCACCAATGCCTCAAACTGAGCTGGTCTTGGTGGAGGTTTTAGACCATACATCACTTGTCTAAAATTTTCTAAAGATCAAATTAACTGTCCTATTTTCAGGAAACGCCAAACTCCTTTTTCTTGTGATTTTTGTGCAAATGTTTTAACCAAAAGCATGCTCCAGTACCTTACTCTTCAATTACAATATATGCTGGAGTAACTTCTGGTGGACAAATTTCTCCTACCCTAGCTGGAATATATTCATCTCATCTAAGAGCACTTTGAAAGCTTCAATTTCACAAATTTATGTAAAAAATCAAGTGACTTTTGATCCCACAATCCTCTTTTTCTCCCTTCAGTTTGCGACCCTTCTCACTAACCAACTTATCTCCGCGCAGCATAAAATGACGCCACACTTGAGCACAATGACTGACAGTCTTGCGGCTTGTCCGCCTAAACTCACATTTGAAACTAATGCAATCATTTTTTTAAAAATTGTCTATTTTCTACAGCTATGGTAATAGAATTGGTTCAGGAAAAATATGGATTTTCACTGATGGTTTTACGCTCTAGCAGCTATTCTTCTTTCTCAGTTCCCCCAGATTCGCAAGCAAAATTTGACCCGCAAATGTTACACTCAAATGATCAATTGATACTGTCCTGGCATACACAGGACTCACCAAATCACAGTCAAAAAGACCTCACACTCAACTTGACTCTCAAACTCGACTTGCCAACCACGCCCGACTGGCCTACTAAATAAACAAATTACAACAAAAACCAAGTGTCTCAATACACTTTTAATATACACCAGAGTCTCTAACCTACCTCAGGTTTCGTATCCCAACAACCACGTGGACAATTTTTTAGCACCAAGCGCCACTCACGTGAAATTTGCCAACTTCTTACTCTCACACTTTGGAATAAACAAACCCCTTCAACATTTAGAGTATGCCAACTCCCCTAAAATCTTGCAAAAAATCAATCACCTGCAAAATTAGCTAAGGCTGTGCAAGTGCATAATCTACTGTAATTCACTCTAACATTAGAATGCCGAGAACATTCCCCACCAACATAGGCAGACTCCAAGGACCGGGAAAAGTCACCTTGGGCGTTTAGGGAAACAGCTTCTCCATATTTTTCATCAATTTAAAAATAATTAACAATTTAAAGAGACAGAATCATCAAACTCTGGCTACCAAAACTGTTAGCTTTCCCTTGGCTTATCTATTTCATAATAGTAAGCGACTGGCCGCTGCTTTAAGGTCGATGAACCTTTTCACTTGTTTAAATTATATTGATTAACATATTGATTGACACATAAAATAACAAACAATAATAATCACCAAAGAATCGGCATACTATGCACCATGACCCATTTGGCCATGAATAATCACACCTTTTAGTATCAATTAACATTTATTTCCCTATATTAACAATCTAAGGTCATAAAAATTATTCTCAACACCAAATGGTACAAATAAAGAAGCATCACAGGCTGAGGGAATGGCCTAAAGGATCTTAGTTTAAATAAAGCAAATAAAATAATAAACTCAATGGTTAGAACACAAAACAATAATATGATGATCTGTGTAAGAGAGATAAAATACATTTGATTCAGCAATAAGATTGTCAAATCATAGACCTAGACAAAAATACCTCATTAACCTCAAATTAGCATGAGCATGTTGAGTTTCATGCAAATGTTTTAGTAACATGAATTTAGAAAACATCTAGCTATGACACTAGCTAAAATAGCAGCAGTATTAAAACAGTAGCAGCTGGTAAGTGAAGACAAATAACATTGCACAGAGATGTATATTTACCAATCCTAATGAATTCAGCAACACAGCACAGCTTCATGAGGGGGACTTCAGCATCAGGACAGGGGCAAGGAAAAGGGGTGAAAGTTCAGAATTTGGACTCTAAGTTCTCTGAACAATCAAGCTAATTATCTAAGGCAGGCAGGAAAGGGCTGCAGGCTGTAAGCATTGAGTGCCAAAGTAAGCACCAGCATAATTGCATGGAGCATATGAGAAATAATTCAAAATAATAAAATACCAATGTTAGAAATGGTGTCTTTGGTTGGCAGTCAGGTTACCCTCTGTCCAAGGAAGGTCTGTGTAAATCACACACAATCCAAGTGATCCTGTGCCCAGCCTCTGGTAGCTTGGCACTGAGTAGTCAGGCTTAACTTAGAAGGCAATGTCTAAAGTATTTGTGCAATAAATCATGCAATAACACAGTATAAACACCACAAACATACACCACACAAGTTTCGAAAAATATAGAATATCTTTCTGATTAAAGTAAGGTCAAAACAATCAAGATTTGATAAGTGTTGGATTTTTTTGCTTATGCAGGGTTAGCCCCAATCTTTTTGCCTCCTGCCTCCTATTTCTTCTGACCTGTTGCTGTTGCTGTTGGCTTTTGAACTCTGAGCACTTAACCATTGCTAACCAGTGCTAAAGTGCATATGCTCTGTGTGTAAATTGTATGTAATTGGTTTATCCATAATTGGCACATTTGATTTACTAGTAAGTCCCTAGTATACTGCACTAGAAGTGCCAGGGCCTTTACATCAAATGCTACTAGTGTGCCTGAAGCACTGGTTGTGCCGCTCACATAAGTAGCTCTGTAATCATGTCTCAGACTTGCCACTGCAGTGTCTGTGTGTGCAGTTTTACCTGTAAATGTGACTTGGCAAGTGTACCCACTTGCCAGTCCTAAACCTTCCCTTTTCTTACATGTCAGACACCCCTAAGGTAGAACCTAGGTAGGGCCAAGGGCAGGGTGCAGTGTATGGTTAAGGCAGGATATATAGTAATGTGTTATGTCCTGAAAGTGAAATATTGCAAAATTCGTTTTTCACTGTTGCAAGACCTGTCCCCCTCATAGTTTAACATGGGGGCTACCTTTTAAATCTGATTAAAGTGTAGATTCCATTTGCTAGCAGATGGACATGTGGAGTTTGGGGTCTCTGAGCTCACAACTTAAAAATACATAATTTAGTAAAGTAGATTGTGTGTTTGAAAATGCCACTTTTAGCATTTTCTTGCTTATACCATTTCTGTGACTCTACCTGTTTGTGGATTGCCTGTCTGGTTCAGTTTGACAGTTGGGCTGGTTGCACCTCACACTAGACAGTGACACAAAGGGAGCTGGGGTGTAGTCTGCATGTCCTGATGAGCCATCTGTGCTAGGGGGGGGGGGGGGGAGGAGTGGTCACTCACACCTGAAAGGGCTGTGCCTGTCCTCACACAATGCAGTCTCCAACCCCCTGGTGAGTGTCTGGGGCCTGGCCTGGGCAAGGCAGGATTTCACATTCAAAAGAGACTTTATTTTGAAGTAGGCCTACTTCAGATGAGAAATTGGGTATAAGAAGGGCACCCAAAACCAGACTTTAGAACACTTCTGGAAACAAGAGGAACCTCTGCCTGGAAAAGAGCTGAAGAGCTGAGAAGTGCTGCCCTGCCTGCGACTGTGCTTTGTGGAACTATCTTGCAGTTGCTGCTTCTGCCAGAGTAAGATGGCCAAGACTGGACTTTGTGTGCCTTCCATCTTGTGAAGAAATCTCCAAGGGCTTGATTTAGAGCTTGCCTCCTGTTTGAAGTCTCAGGGACAGCAAAAACGTCTCTCTGCCAGCACCTGGAGACTCTGGAGAGACTCCTGCTTTGACAGGTGGTGCCCTATCCAGTCCCTGGGACCCTTGAAAGGAAAGCTAGTGGAAATCCAAGGAAACCAATTTCGGACTGCCACTGCTGAATCTGGTGACACTGCCTTCAACCGACTACGTGGTCTTTGCTGGAACGCGACGACCTTCGCAGGCCCGATGCTGCTGCAGCCCTGCTGAAGTCTGTGACTCCGTGGAAGTCGCCGCACCACGTTTTGACCAACGCCGCTCAAAGTGCGCGGATTCAACGTTTCACACAGACGCCGCGAACCCTGACTTCGCTCATCGACTTGTTTTCACTCTTCACCAAAGGTACTGTTCTTGGGGGACTATGCGACTCTGGGTCTGGCACCGCTGGTGTCGGCTTGTTGGGAACGACTCCGTCACGATGACGTGTTAACCCCTCATCGAAGCATTTTGTGTTTCCAAGTGCTGTTTTTGAGTTTAATCTTTAGAAATTCATAACTTGACTTGTGTATGTTGGATGTTTGTCATTTTGGTCTTGTTTTGTTAAGAGAAATATTTCCTATTTTTCTAAACTGCACTTGTGTCATTTTGTAGTGCTTTAATTAAGTTACTGTGTATGTTGGTACAAATACTTTACACCTAGCACTCTGAGGTTAAGCCTACTGCTCTGCCAAGCTACCAAGGGGGTAAGCAGGGGTTAGCTGAGGGTGATTCTCTTTTACCCTGACTAGAGTGAGGGTCCTTGCTTGAACAGGGGGTAACCTGACTGTCAACCAAAGACCCCATGTCTAACAATAAGTACAAGTCGAAATATTACTTTTGAAATGATCAATAAACTGTTTAGTTCTTAAAAAGCAAAAAAATTCTCTTACAAGCAGATAGTACCTGGTTTGCGTCTAAATTATCCGCCCACAACTGTAGAGGAGATGTGTGGAAAACTGGGAGGTGTGCGTCTTTCTCCAGGCAGGCAATGCTTTGATGTTTTTCCATGCAGCAATGGCTTTGCATTGATTTTCAGCATGAGTCTTTGATTCTCTTCTGTTTGTGGGATATTTGGACGCCCTATGGACGATGCAGAGAAATCCTGGGCATGCAGGACGAAGTCACAGGAGTTGTGTCGATCTGGTGGGTGATGCAGGGAAATGTGTCGCATGGCAGGTGCTGCATCGATTCTTCTTTACAGGAAGTCGTACTGCATCGTTCCAGGTCTGTGATGCAGCGATCCAGTGGGCCATTGGGTCAAAGTTCCAGTCGCAACACTGGTGCTGTGTCAATCTCCACTTGGGGAGCCAGGCTGTGTCATTCCAGTTCAGCATGGGGTGATTTTCTCACCGCAGGGCAGCTTTGTGTCGATTCCAGCAGGCTGTTCATTGTTTTTTTGCCACACCAGGAGTTCTTTGTAGAGAATGTCTTTTTGACCCTGAGTCCTCAGGAAATAGGAGGCAAGCTCAATCCAAACTCTTAGTGGGCACTTCTCAGCAGAGCCAGAGGGCACCAAGGCAGCAGGGCAACAGCAAGGCAGCAGTCATTTTCAGAAAAGCAGTCAGGTGAGTCCTTCGGGTAGCCAGGCAGCTTCTCTTAGCAGGGTGCAGGTTCTGGTTCAGAGTTCCTTTCCCAGTAGGTATCTTGTCAAGGAGTGTCTGCATTGGTATGGTCAGAGGCCCTTTTTAAATACCCAAATGTGCTGTTGAAGTGGGGGAAGACTTCAAAGAGTGGCTTAGAAGTGCACAAGGTCCCATTTCAGTTGCATCCGGTCTACCAGGGTCCCAGCAGGGGGTTTGGCAGACCATTTTGTGAGGGCAGGCCTCTGTCCTTTGACATGCAAGTGTCAGGCCATCCACCCTCCCAGCCCAGAAAGACCCATTCAGTATGCAGATGTGTGCAGCTCTGACTGAGCATCCTGTGTTTCGGGTTGTCTGAGTGAAATGCACAAGGGAGCGGTCAACCAACCCAGTGAGACGTGGATTGTAAGGCACAGAAGCCTTTACGTGCAGAGGAATGATCCATTTCTAAAAGTGGCATTTCTAAAATAGTAATATTAAATCTAACTTCACCAGTCAGCAGGATTTTGCATTACCATTCTGGCCATACTAAATATGACCTTGTTACTACTTTCAGATCAGAATCTACCACTCAAATAGTATTTGAAGGTAGCCCTAATGTTAGCCTATGAAAGGAGCAGGCCTCACATCCGGTAAAAATAAATTTAGGAGCTTTACACTACAAGGCCATGTACACTACACAGGTACATGTCATGCCTTTTCTCTATATAGCACCCTACCCCATGGGTTACCTAGGGCCTACCTTAGGGGTGACTTATATGTAGAAAAAGGGACATTTAATGCGTGCCAAGTACTTTTAAATGCCAAGTCGAATTGGCAGTGATAGAGCACACACAGGCCTTGCAATGGCAGGCATGAGACATGGTTATGGGGCTACTCATGTGGGTGGCGCAACCAGTGCTGCAGATTCACTTGTGGCATTTAATCTACATGCCCTGGGCACAAATACTGCACTTTTACTAGGAACTTATATTTACATTAAATAACCAATTGGGTATGAGCCAATGTCTCCAAATTTTAAGGGAGATAGCATATGCACTTTAGCATTGGTTAGCAGTGGTAAAGTGAGCAAAGTCCTAAAACCAGCAATAACAGTGTCAAAAAGTGGAGGGAGGCAGGCAAAAAGTTGAGGTTGACCACCCTAAGGCTCAGGTCTAACAACCAGAATGTCAGACTGACTGGTAAAGCATGAAATGTCAAAGTAGCATCATAAGAATGAGAAGTGAAGTCTCTGAAAACCAGGAAGCAATGAACCCCAATGTCTGAATCTCAAACATTAAATTAAACTTGCTAAACTTTTCCCATTGGCTAAAAACTTCATATGACAGGAATCCTCCAATAATAAAACATCAGCAAGTACAGTTTTGGCTTAAATGCTTTGTATTTTTCTGCTTCTTTCTTTTGCGTAAGACCAAACCATATTAATTGTCTGATTCACATTTCCGTACTGTTTGGTGAAGGTCTTTGGTCAGCCATTTAAAAATATACTGCTGCAGGATGATGGTTAGAAAGACGTAGAAATATTTTCAAATCATTTCTTTCCCTCCAGAGAAAAACATTCCATAAGTAGGAACACAGAATAACTCATGATTAAAACAAAATAGGCTTGTAATTCTACAGAGATGATCTCATGCAGTTGATACTTTAGCTTTGCTTGACATACTGATAACTACACACTGTGACCTTGCTTGCTTGAGACAGCAGAAAACAAGAAATACTCTTATTGCAGCATTTATTTTTGCCGAGTACATGTTCTTAGAGACAGAATAATTTTCCAATAGTGTTACTTTTTTTATTTTTATTATAAACATGTGCAGGACTTTCACTTGATGGCAGCCACTAATACTTGACATTTTGTGTCAACATTAGTTTTCATTTTTAAAACATTTCACATTAGTACATACATATGAGTACATAAATAATTATTTCATGCTAAATCTCAGCTCTCACACTGCCACTTCCACAGTGTTGCACCAGTTGTAAACAATATGCGACCCTCTACCTATATCTTACATTTTCCCACCAGACCACTCCCTGTGGTAGCCAGTACTTGTAGTGTGGGATACACACACACTCACACATCCACACACTTATGCATTCACAATCATTCACAACACTCACAAATACACAGACATTTATACATTCATTCACATATATACACACATGACCAGAGACCATACAATATAAAACATAAAATGTAAATTTGCTGCTTCCCTCCAGGAAGGAAGCCCTGGTGGCTCCTGGAGACTTGGGACTGCTTCCTTCTCATTGGCTGACCTTAGCTCGTCCAATGAGAAAAGTCAGCAGTCTCCCACTCAAAACAAAGTGGGATGGGTCAGTGAGCGTGCTGACCTCCGGCCCAGTCTGTGACGAGGTGTCACTGATTCACACTTGACCCTGGTGACTTTCAGGCTTAAAACTTAAGTGTGCAGGTCCAAGGCTATCAGTGACACTCCCCCTTTTCATCAGAGGGAAGGCTTGGAGGCACTTTTGCCAAACCGTAGGTCAAGCCCCCACAGCTGTGAAATCCTTATCCTTCCAAAGGTCCACTCAGGAGGCAGGGCGCCTGCACATTTGGTGCATGTTTAACTCCTGGGTGCCTCACCTGAACAAGAAGAGTGACATTTGTTCAGCCTGACAGACGTTCTTTTTGTTTGGGGGGTGGAAAGAGACGGGCGTGGCCTCTCACCCGCATGGACAGGCCTGCGGCTGGCCACTCCTCGTGCCCCTGTCAGGTTCTCTAATGCAGCTTTTTCTGCTTTTCCTCTTTACTCTAGGCCGCTCCTCCCATGCCTGCCTGGCAGGTTGTCTGATTAGGCCATTGCTGCTTTACTGCATAGCTTTTTTTCCCCCAGTAGAAACAGTAAATGGTTGGCTTTACCAATGATTGTGAAGGTTAAAACTCTTTTGAACTATACCTGAAGGCAGCCGCTTGTCAATATAATAGAATATAATAGTTATATCTGCCAACTTAGATAATTTGTTATGGAAAACTTATTTCACTTTACCAACATATGTGCTCATATGGACGTCATTGAGGATTGAGAAATAACTGCTAAACATACCCTTGAAACCCTGGCTCAAGGTTTAGAAAGGCAGTTTCAGAGACCAAAAGCAAGAAAAGCCACATCATGGATGGGAAGCAAGTGGAGTTCTACAAGAGTAATTTATTTATTTCCTAGCTTTGAAATCCAGACTTCAGCTATTGGCATATGTGCAAGGGTCTTAAATAACATCACTTGAGATTAGTAGAAAACCACAGAAATCGTGTCTAAATTAATGTGCTACACGCCAACCAAATATGCTCAGGTTATACTCAGAAGTATACTAAACCGATTATGTATTTCATGTGTGCACACTTCAAAGTAAGGAATGAGAGGACATTCGGGCCTAGCTCTAACAGTCACAAACACTTAAAGGTAATGGTAGGCTTTGCACAAATGTTTCTGGAGTCATTGGTTGTTTGATTGTTATGACACAATGGTCTTTAAACAAAAAAGTTAATATGGAGGAAAAAAATCTCTCTAAAGGAGAGGATCCCTTGCCCACACTGGTAGCATGCTTCATCATTGGAGTTGCTTCTTTGTCATCACCTGCATTGTGCTTGACAAGCTCATCTACACCTTGGAGTCAGAGCGTTTTGATGAATGAAGTGGAAGACTAGTGTCTCTCAGTTGCAACCTGCTAAAACAACATAAAGATAGTGTTAATGCTGAAACTTTACTAATGGATATTCATGTATTCTATATATTGAATCTGCATAGAAAATAAGTTAACATAGAAAATAAATACACATGTTTGATGATGTGCCTACTTGAGTGACCACTAATAATCACAATGTGTACTTATTAACAGCTTCTTAATGTAAAATGTTGAGCTTATATTTGGATTAATGTAGTAAGTCATTAATGGTTATGTATTTGCCTTATTAATCATAGGCCTTAATTTAGTGAGGTCTTGGGCCTAGTTGCACAGCCTCATGTCAAGTTGCATTGCCTAGCCGAATTATAAAATGGCTGCTTAAAGAATGATATTGTGATTTTTCCATGTTGACCAAATGCTCGTTGCTGAAAATTCTTTCCCATGAGAACGTCTTGCTAGAAAGTGTTATACTAGCTGTAGATACTTTGTATAATTTAGGGTGTGTAAAGCCAAGGTTCCCAGGAGTGGACAATGGAAGCACTGACCGGAGTATGAGCTGATACAATATTGATACCTGACGAGTACAACGATAAACAGAAGAGGAGCCAATCATCGACATGTGAACACTGGGTTTAGTAAATTCTTAGATTTGGGGTCTACTTTCATTGGACTAAACATGATTCTTTGACCAATAGCAACGTGGAAGTAGTTTTAGGGAATCTAACTTAGCCAGACTGCGCGGAGAAGATACGCCATTTCACCATTATTTTCTTGACTGTCGTGAGAGGAGACATGCTTAACTTTCCTTAACTTGTTGCCTAGAAGCAACATTCTGTTAGGTCTATTTTTGAGACAGTTCTATCTTGAACTTTAATGCTAAATTCCAATGCTTTGCTGATCGAAAAAGATGGTCAATTGACGAAGACTGTTACTGCTTGCTAAAACCATACTGAGGCAAGGTATAAGACTGTTAGTGATTGTTGTCTATTTGCTTTTGTTCCTAGGTGCTAACTGCTACTTTTGATAGAGCCTTAGTTCGATGTTTTCCAAATTTGTGTTGACAAACTTTTTTTGCATAAAGCCCAAACAGGCTATTCTAATCAGATGGTTAGTTAGGATACTCGCTGATTATGCTTGCTAAATAGTAACAGTTCATGTATTTTCTTAGCTGAATCTAAATGTATGCCATTTTGTTTGCACAGTTCTTCTTACTATTGATTTGTACTGTAACTTTAGAATGTATAGTGGTCCAAGCTTTGATTCAATAGCCATTCTGTAGGAGATTTGGTTAACCAGTGTTACTGTATGTTGAACATTTGATTTTGAGACTGTTACCTCATATTAGCATTGTTAATATAGGGAAATAAATATTCTAACTTTCACATAAAGATGTGGTGATTGATGGGCAAGGAGTCATGGTGCGTGGAAATTGACTGCCAAGGCTATTGATTGGTATTGCTATTGATTTTGTTTTAGGATTGGGTATTATGGTGGGAACTACTCTAAGCGAAGTCAAAAGTTCTATTGAACGTCTAATGCATCCCCTTATAATCTAATGATAAGAAACCAAATAAGGTCAGACGTGCTAACAATAGGTGTAATCAAGGTAATTTTATTAATGTACTGTAAAATGTATGCAGGATTAGAAGCCTCTAAAGAGTGGGAGAAGCTAGAATGTTGCTACCTACCTCACAAGGTAAACATTGTAATTATAGCATATATGGAATTTCATCAGGGCCGTAGACTCTACCATCTGTGATCCTAGTTTGCCTTCACCTAGTGAATAAAAAACAAAAAAAAACCTTTCTCTAATAAAATTGAATGAATCCTAAACCCTTATGCCCTCAGTTGACAAGATATAGTAGGTGTTACCTGGTAAAACAGCCCTTCACATTCCAGTATGGTTTTCCTGTGCTTAATATGTCGGGTATCTTTAAATAGGGCACCTTTAGATATTTTTGTTGTTATTTAAGGGCAGTACGAACTATGGATCATCTTTTTTTGTACTGGAAATGGAGCTTTTGGCGATGGTGGACCCCTTGATTGCCATGGACGTAATGGTTACGTCCATTGTTGCGCCTGTGAGGTGCCATGGACGTAACCATTACATCCATTTACTGGCCCTCATGCGAAGCGCTAGCGCTACCCCCCGAGTGCGGCCCCCCTCTCCTCCTCCCCCCCACTCCTCCTCCCCCCAGTCAGGGCTGGAGGGGAATTACTTCCCCTTCCACCCCGACCACCCCAGTGACGTCTGAGGACGTCAGCACGTTCTCGTGTGCTGACCTCACCAGAGGTCACCTCCCATCGCGCTGGAAGCATGATTCTAGTGCAATTGCGGAAGAGAAATTCTCAGCATTTCTTTCGCTCAGGAGGAGGGGGCCAGCAGAGGCATGAAAGGAAAGGCCTTTTGTTGGACTTTTTGGCTTATGGAGGGTCATCCCCAATCTTTTTGCCTCCTGCCTCCTATTTTTTCCGACCTGTTGCTGTTGGCTTTTGGACTCTGAGCACTTTACCACTGTAAACCAGTGCTAAAGTGCATATGCTCTCTGTGTAAATTGTATTGTTGATTGATTTATCCATGACTGGCATATTTGATTTACTAGTAAGTCCCTAGTAAAGTGCACTGGAGGTGCCAGGGCCTTTAAATCAAATGCTACTAGTGGGCCTGCAGCACTGGTTGTGCCACCCACATAAGTAGCTCTATAATCATGTCTCAGACCTGCCACTGCAGTGTCTGTGTGCAGTTTTTAACTGTAATTGCGACTTGGCAAGTATACCCACTTGCAAAGCCAAAACCTTCCCTTTTCTTACATGTTAGACACCCCAAAAGTAGGCCCTAGGTAGCCCCAAGGGCAGGGTGTAGTGTACAGTTAAGGTAGGACATATAGTAATGTAGTTTTACATGTCCTGACAGTGAAATATTGCTAAATTCGTTTTTCACTGTTGCAAGGCCTGCCCCTCTCATAGGTTAACATGGAGGCTTTCTTTAAATCTGATTAAAATGTAGATTCCCTTTGGGAGCAGATGGACATGTGGAGTTTGGGGTCTGAGCTCACAATTTAAAAATACATCTTTTTTAGTAAAGTTGATTTTAAGATTGTGTGTTTGAAAATGACACTTTTAGAAAGTGAGCATTTTCTTGCTTATATCATTTCTGTGACTGCCTGTTTGTGTATTCCCTGTCTAGGTTAGTTTGACAGTTGGGCTGGTTGCACCTCACACTAGCCAGTGACACAAAGGGAGCTGGGGTGTAGTCTGCATATCCTGATGAGCCATCTGTTCTTGGAGGGAGGGGAGGAGTGGTCACTTACACCTGAAAGGGCTGTGCCTGTTCTCACACAATGCAGTCTCCAACCCCCTAGTGTGTGTCTGAGGCCTGGCCTGGCCAAGGCAGGATCTCACAAACAAGAGACTTTCCTTTTAAGTAAGCCTACTTCAAAGGCCAAAATGGGTATAAGAAAGGCACCAAAAACCACAGACTTTAGATCACTTCTGGACATCAAGAGGAACCTCTGCCTGGAGAAGATCTGAAGAGCTTAGGAGAAGTGTGGCCCTGCAAGTGACTGTGCTTTGTGTAGCTATCCTGCAGTTGCTGCTTCTGCCTGGTGAAAGGGGACAAAGACTGGAATTTGTTGTGCATTCCTGCTTGTGAAAAAATCTCCAAGGGCTTGTCCTGAGCTTGCGTCCTGTTGTTGAAGTCTCAGGGCCATCAAAGATTTCCTCTGCCAGCACCTGGACTCTCTGCTGAGACTCCTGCCTGCCAAGTGGTGCTTTATCCAGTTCCTGGAACCTTGAAAGGTGAAACTGGCAAACCAAGATTGAAAATCCAAGCTTCGACCGGTGTGCGAGAATTTCTGACGCAACCTGAGACACGGCTGAAGAAATGATGCACTGCCGGCTCCGCAGCTGAAATTGATGCACCACTTGCAGCGCAGCTGGAAGATCAGTACTCGCGGCTGGAGAAATGACACGCTGCATTGCTAATGTAGGCTGGTAATATCGCAACCCACACAGCACGGTTTTGTTAATACCGTGCAGCAGGATTTTAGACGCAAATGTTGCTGGGCGTGGAAAAACAATGCAACGCCTGGCTGAACCAGAGTGCTGCCTGGAAGTACTTTTCTGTGACTTGCTTGCCTCTTAAAATTTGCATGATTTCATTAGTGAAAGGCTTGCATACCTCATGCTTTTTCTGGTGTTTTGACCTCCTGGAGAGTGTCAACCAACTACTGAAAACATACGAGGCTGCATGTTTTCCGTATGGTTTCTGGACTACTTTTTCTCTTTTTCGTTGGCAGCGTGAGCTCGCTTGGCAGTAATCTACCAGTTTGTCATGACTACCAGTTTAATTCTATTGTTTATCCCAGCGCTCCTTCCCAAATTCAAGGTTTTACACAACGCTATTGCACCAGTTTTTAAAATGTTTTTATTACTATGCAAAGGCAAAACCGGACCGGTCTTTATGTTCTGATTAGTCACCTTCACGCTCATGGCATGGCACTTTAAATCAGCTCCCTTATGTGGAAATTGTATTAATTTTCATTTTCAGTTTGTGGCAAGAAAAGTCCAGGTAGGAGTTTACAACGCTTATAGCTCTAAATCGAGCAAACGCGAGACCTATTGCATTGTAAATGCTTGTTTATTATAACACTGGTGATTGCCACGCCCCTGTTTAGGGATCAAGGCAAGGTTCTTCTGTTTTACCCGTTATTGTCGGTGTCCTTTATTGTTCACCGCTTGTCTGTATTTGCAGACAGCACTGTGCATAATTCAGACAAATAATGTTTACCTTTGTAGATGGGCACAATCTAACCTGTACATACCGATCTGATGGGGCAATAAGTCTCAACATAAAGCTATGTGGTGTAGTAAAATACTTTTTCCGAAAGTCCAAGATAACTTGCTTAAAGTTCCTTTTTTCCAGTTAATAAGTAGACTAAAATGTTAGTATTCGGTGAGGATTATTTGAAAATTAGTATTAAAGTTAGTCTCCTTTAAATAATAATTTCTCAGCCATTTGTAGACAGCGAATGATCTCCATTAATGTTATAGTATTGAATTGTTGAGATGACTATACCCTGGAAGGTGTTGACAAAATTATTTCGAAGCAACATAGATTTAATAGTTGGTAAATACTGCCATCATGTGGCAGTAAATAGTTTGAAACCAACATGTACGACTATAAAATCTAAAACTTAAATGCGCCTTAATTAATGCACTAAAAACGTACATGCTGCATTATAATTGTATTTATATAGCGTCTGCTACACCTGACAAGGTGTTGAAGTGATTTGTGGCGAGTAGCACGCTCCTCTGAATTACAAGGTTACTGGTTAATCCGTTGGTTATTGCAATCAGTCATGTGCTCTCTATAAATTGACATGCATTTACTCCCGTTACTTTGTAATAAATTATATTAATACCGTTTATGAGTGTTCATTAGTGGTGGCTATGTGGATTCAGGTCAGTGGGCGGTGACATACACTGATGAAGATTAGATAATGTTGGGTTACTGTTATGGGTAGGGAGGGATTGTGATCTATGAAATGAGGTGTCTAACAGTTGCAGAATTACATAATAGAGGTTAAGACAGACTTGAGACTGAGAGGAGAATATACTTGGAAATAGAAGGCCTACAGGTGATGGAAGGTAAGACGGTGGTCACGGTGAAAGAAAGAGGAGGAATCAAGTGGAAGTCCAAGGGAACTGAATATATAGAGCTTTCTGAGATGGCAAGCAGATAGACTGTAGAAACAACATGCATGGTGCGCCATATTCAGGTGAGACAGCTTAAACATTTGATTCAGTGTACATATCATTTAAACATTGAGTCCTAGCATGCTGTGTGCCCTCCCTAGGTTATCCCTTTATCCCTTTAAACAGTCTGGATTATACCTGTCTTGGTACAGGGTCTGATCACTGCACAAGGGGAGCTGGAATAGAATAAACAAAAGGTCTCGTAAAGATCTTCCCTCGCCATTTGTTAGTTTTTTTTTTTTTTTTTACACTGGCCAAGAGCATCTCACAAATGCACAGTCAGATTTATACCCCGTTTCATCACCTAATCCCACTCTAGGTTTTCTGAGGCACAGCAACCACTTATATGAAAGATACCTACAAATATCTTAAGTGGATCTTGTGCATGTATTGCGGCTTTCATAGAATATACATTCTAGGTATAGATTAAGCAGAGTGATGAAGGCCTATATGTTCCATTTTGGAAGGGTCTGGCCCGCTCCTGTGCACACAATGGGTGAAGCTCTTTTCCCAGACAGCTGAAGTGTATTAGGAGCGGTGCAGGAAGGAAGAGACAAGGCTCCTATGGAAATTGTTACGTACTTTTGCTGAGAGAAACTGCTGATAAATCTTTCTATAGCACTGTCCAATGGTAGGTGGTGCAGGTGAAGGAGGTTGCATTCTCTGCTCAGAGAAAAGAAGGGTGTTTTTTAGGTGAGAATAGCCTTTTCTCTTTTCTTATCATTTTCTTTGTGGCTGCTCATTGCCAGGTGCAAGTAGTTCATACTTCTTAAAGCCTCTTTTGTGGGTACTCTATTCTGGAGACAACCCTGCTGTGAGGAGCATGACTCTACACAAAGGATGCCCACAGACTGGAGAGGTACATGGTACTTATAAAAGGAAGCCACCCGAAAACACTTCCCCTGGCTGCAGATTTCAGAAAAATTAGCATCTAGTTCTCAGAGCGCGTTGATGAAAAACATACTTTTTTGTGTTTCAAGGGAGGACTAGCCAGCAGGTCTTATCAAAAGCAGTGTAGTTAATACACATTTATACTGGGTTTCAAAAATGCACATTTAATTGGAGTGCTTTTTATGTAGTTTCTAGTTGACTAATTTCAGTGATTGTTCAAAACGTTTTAGCAGAACAGTTTGTGTATTGAAAGGTGACCGGCTCAGGTTGTATATTTACATTGTGTCAGACAGGTTTGCATGCTTTACAGCTGTGTCTTGTCCAGTGTTGTGTAGCATGCTGCTGTTTTTGTGCAGCTTGCTGGGCCAGGTTAAAAATCACTTTGATTTGTGTGGGTTTTCCTGCATGTTTTGTGCTTTTAATAAGGTGATGCTGTGTATTCTGTACCCTGTAGAGTGGGCAGCAGCAATGTATTTGTGATTCACCATTGCTGAGTGACCACTCCCTCACCAATACCGCACTTACTCTTTGGCTGGACCCTCAGTATGGATTTGTATTGGAGAGTGGCTGTAGAAATTTAGTAAGCTGCAAACAATTTCAAGATACAAGCTTATTTATTAATTTGGTTCCCTTGGATTCAATAAAGACTTTTTTAGTAGTTTTTAATTATTTATTCTAAAATAATATACATAGTTTTATTAATCACACATGAAATTACAGAAGCATACATGAAGTGTCGTGACTCTGTCCCTGCTTTGTTCGTCTGCCTCACAAAAATGTGGTAAGTTGGAATAATAGTCTTTTGTGTTGTAGCTTTTTATTATTAAGAATGTCAATACAAATACATTGCAATACAGCAGTAATAAACATAAATAAGCAAAGGGTAGCAGATTACAGTGTCTGCATACTGTAATCCAGAGATCGTAGGAACATCGACTCAGAATAATCTGGGTAAACAACATGTTCAAAAGTGTATTCGAATGACAACAAAAGAGACCCAAAGAGAGGGTGACGGGAGTAAGGACAAATAACGATAATAATGGTGAAACCAACGCGATTGGGAGAGGGGGCAGAGAAGGAGCGCAGGCTTTGGACCAGTATGCTGTCAGAGGGGATATCAACCACTATGTTTGGGTCACAGTCTGAGATGGCCCCGCCTCACGTGGATATTGAATCCCTGTACGTCGTCTCCCCTGCCAGCGAGGATTTACACGGATAGAGGCTCTGCAGAACTTTCGTAAACATAATCTGTCTTGTAGCAGAGCCTGTCGGGCAGGGCATATCCAAAGGCAAGGGAAAACAGTACCCTGACTCTCGGTTGTCCCAAAAGGGAAATCTATGAAGGTCTTTGTAGGCAAAGGTGAAATATTCCCAGCTTGTTCAGGGGTTGCCAGAGAAAAAAAGAAGGGGAAGTGGGAAGGAGGAGGAGTAGGGGTGAGAGAAACAGGAAGAAAGAGAGACTGGGAAGTGGAAGGGGGAGCTGGTGTCGAAGAGACAGAAGAAGGTAAGGGTAAAGTATCGGGCGGGGACTGAGGAGAGGAGGAGGGGGGAGGAGACCAGATGAAAAATGAGTGTCCGCCGGGCGAGGAAAAAGGGAGAAAAGGAGAGTGGGAGCGATGGAAAGAAGAAAAAAAGGAAGCAGGAGTGGGGGGGAGGGAGGGGATGAAAGGTGTGGGAAGTTAACTGAAGGTCGGTAATGGTGGCGGTGCGTCCAAGACGTCCAAGAGGAAGGGGGCCCATACCTGAGCAAAGATGGCAGCCTGGTCTTGAAGATTATAAATGACTCTCTTGTGTGTAGCTATGCTAGTCATCGCCCCTATCCATTCCTCAGGCACGGAGGGGGTAACAGATCTCCAGTGCTGTAAAATACATATTTTCGCAGTTGCCAGGGCTGTATGTCACAGCCTTTTTTGTGGCTGTGATAAGGCCGGCAGGGAGTTCGTGTCGTGCAACATAAGAGAGGGGGGGGGTAAGGGGATTGGGAGCAACATGGATTCTGTCGGGGTGTGTTCAACAGCTCTCCACAGAGGCCAGACCGACGGGCAGCAACCAAGGACATGAAGCAAATCAGTGTTTCTGTGCAGCGCCAGCATGTTGCGTGCAGAGGGAGGCCGGTCTTGTGTAATTTCGCTGGGGTCCAGTACCAGTTGTGAAGTATCTTGAAGAGGCAGAATTTTAGGTGGGCGTCCTGCGTGCCTCTGTCTAGTGCGTCCAGCATGTCTGCCCAGTCTTCCACGCTAGAGGCAGGTTTGCCACTGTAGGCACAATTTGTCCAGTACAGGGTGTGAGTACCTCACACAAAGGACCTGATTGAGATCGATGGATGCTGCAATGTGAAGAGAGGTGTCTGAAGGGGCAGAAGACCCAAAACATAGGTGAAATGTGGCACCATGACCATCTGTACTGCCTGCAGCTCCCCCCCAAATGGAAAGGCCCAGTTGGGTCGATTTGTTGAAGTCAAGTCTCATGGGTGCGATGAGGGTATCCAGATTGTCTGCCGCCATACGTTCTAGGTCACGATTGACTAAGACTACTAGATATTTGAGGTGCTTCGGGGTCCATCAAAAGTCCAAGAGCGCTGCTATCGTCATCACCCGCGAAAGGGGGAGGGCCTCACTTTTTTCCCCAATTCACCCGATAACCGGAGAGGGGTGCAAAGTCATCACTCTCAATTAGGGCAGGCAAGGATCGCTCAAGGTTGGTTAGTGTTAGCAGGATGTCGTTCATGTACAGCTAGTTTGGAGGTGCCTCCCGGCAGAGGGAGACCCGTTATCAGTGGGGAGGTGCGGATGGCAGTCGCCAGCCACTCCAGCACCAAGAGGAACAAAAGGGGGGAAAGAGGACACCCCTGCCGGGTTCCTCTGCAGAAGGAAAGTGATCCGAAAGGAAACACCCCGCAGTTGGCCCGCGCCGTAGGGTGTTCATACAGCAATCCGATTTTGATGAAATTCGGATTGGGTGACCAATTTATATCCAATGATGCAAATAAGTATGGCCATTCTATGAGATCAAATGCCTTTTCCGCATCTAGGGACAGTGCCAGCATGGTCTCCGGCATGGCCTGAGCCCTCCAGAGGGCATGACAAAGGGTATGAAGCTTATTTCTTGAGATTTGCCTGGTATGAAACCTACCTGCGTCTGGTGTATGAGAAACAGTATGACCTTAAGCAGGCGATTCGCCAGGATACTGGCCAGTATCCTGATATCTCCGTTCAGGAGGGATATGGGTTGGTAGCTGCCACAACGCAATGGATCTCAGCTGGGTTTTGGTATAACAGCAATGATGGCCATGTTGGAGATCGCACCCAAGGAGTCCTTCTGACACGCCTCTGTTAGCGCTTCGTGTAGGACATCGAGGGGGTCATTACGGCCTCGGCGGTCTTTTCGCAAGACCGCCGTGCTGAAGAGCGCCAGTGGTGGTGGACTTCCGCGCCGCGTATTATGACCGCTGGCAGGCCAGGAAAGTGGAGGTTGCTCAACCTCCACCGCCATGTCAACAGAACACCGCCCACTGAATCACGTCCCTTGATTCGGTGTGGCGGTGTTCTGGTGGCGGAGCTGCCCCCATGGATCCCGTCCCCTGCTGGAGGATCAACGGACAAGGTAAGTTGATCTGTTAGGGAAGGGGGTGGGGGGTGTTGTGTGCGTGCATGGGGGTATGCGTGTGAGTTTAGAGGGGGTAAGTGAGTGTATGCATGTGGGGGGTGTTGTGTGTATGGCAAATGTGTGCAGGTCGGACGGTGTGCATGGCTGTATGTGTGCGGGTATGTGTTGGGGTGTATGTTTAAGGGTGTGTATATGTGCATGTTGGGGGTGTGCGTGTAGGGGTGTGTATATGTGCATGTTGGAGGTCGGGAGGGGGTTGTGGCACCTTTGGGGGGGTGGGGGTTCTGGGGGTAGGATTTGTGGGGGGTTGCGGGGTGTGGGGGGAGGATTCATGGGGAGTTGCGGGGGGTGAGGGAGACCCTTATCAGTGCCAGGGAAGGAATTCTCTGGCACTGATAGTGCCTACCGCCATGGATCTCATGGCAGTTCCCAACCACTCGAGATCCATGGCGGTATGCAAGGTCCTGATACCGTCGGTGGTCCAGTGACGACTGCCAGGCTGGAGACTGCAATCTCCAGCCCAGCGGTCTTCACTGCCATGGCGGTCGGAATGGTGAAGTGGCGGTAACCGCCGCAGTCATAATTCAATAACATTTTCTGCCAGCCTGTTTGCGGTCTTACTGCCGCTTTAACACCGTCCGCCAGGGTTGTAATGACCACCCTAGTGTGTCTTCCCCTGCCCATTTATATAATTCCTCAGGGAATCCATCTTCTCCAGGCGACTTCTGATAGGGGAGATCAAAGACAGCCTGCAAGAGCTCATGCTGGGTGATGTCCCCCTCCAGCAATTTGCGGCTCATCAGAGCGACGGCAGAGCGATATTAAGAAAAGCCTCTATCTGGGCAGGAGGGGACTGCAATTCTGGCGCGTAGAGGCGTCGGTAAAAGGTCTCAAATTCATCAACTATCTGTTGTGGGTGTGTAAAAAATCTCCCCTGTACAGGCCTTAAGGGCCAGTATAGCTAGGGTTGCCGCTCTCTGGCGGAGCTGGGCTGCCAACAAAGGTCCAGCCTTCTCCCCCTGTTCGTAATGTCGCCCCTGCAGTTGTTGCAGCGCATATTCGGCCTGAGGGAGTTCATTCAAAGCCATACGGGCTCTCTCCAGTTGTCTACGGATTGAGAGGGAGGGGTGGTCTGTATATTGTTGGTCAGGTGCCGGATATCAGTTTCCAGGGTAGTTTGTCACGCTCTCCTGTCCTTACTCGGCAACGCGGCATCATGTGGCCTCGTTTAGTCACGTTATGCGCCGCCAACGTAACCCTCGTGGACGTCACTGAGCTGAGATTGTCTCGGATGTGGGTGGATGCGTGCACTTGCAGTTGCCCTCTGCATCCTGCGGGGCAGGGCTACAACTAGAAAACACTGATCCCCCACCCAGTCCCGCCACAGCTTGTTGGATTCAATCCTGTTCAGATGGGTCTCTTGAAAGAGAGCCACATCTGCCTGCTTAGTGTTGAGGTATGAGAGTATTTTCTTCCTTTTAATGAAATGGGTGAGGCCATTAACGTTCCAAGAGACAACCTGTAGTGGGGTGGGTGAGGAAGAAGAGTGTAGAGCCATGAGGATGGGCTAGAGGGGATGGCAGGGGTGGGTGGTGTGGAGGAGAGGGATAAGTAGTTGGGGGGGAGGATTAAGTCCTATGTAGTAAAAGGCCGAAGAGGTTGCGGGTGGGGGGGGAGACGGGGGCAGCTGAGAGGAGAAAGAGGTTGAAGTGTCCAAGGGGTTCCAGCTGTTGAGAAAAAAGGGGGGGGTTAGCGTGGAGGACTGGGAAGGGTGGGAAGAGAGGGGAGTAGAGAAGGGAGTAGAGGGGCAGAGGTGGAGGGAGAAAAGGGACGGGATTTAGGAAGACACCAGGAGGGAGGGAAACAAGAACGTGAGAGACAAAAAACAAGAGAAGAAAAAGGGAGGGAGGAAAGAAAGGGAGGGTGCAGGAGAGGGGTGGTGATGAAGACGGAACTAAAATAACAGGAATAACAGAGCTAATCACAGCTCAGGGAGAGAGTTGAAAGAGATGGAGGAGGGGGGGGAGGGGGAGAAGGAGGGAAGTGTTGGAGCAAAGTAAGAGCCCCAAAAGTCCTAAACCATAATCTGCAGGTCTATGTCTGAATGCAAGGAGCCCGGATGCCTGGCCAGCGGGACCCTAGCTGGTGGGGGGGGGGGGGGGGGGAAACGGGACGCAACACAGGACCGCTTCTGCCCATGGATGTGAACATCCCATGACCGTGGGACCAGAGTCACTCAGTATGGTAGCATCTGATAGGGACCGGAGCAGCACGGAGCCACGGAAGGGCTGGCATGTCGAAGAACGCCGCAGCAAGCTCAGCTGATCTCCCAGAGGTGGGATGGGAGGAGGAGAGGGAATGTCCGAAGCTGCTATAACTCCAGTGCCACTGCATGCGCAGAGGGCAGGGGATTGGGACGGAGCAGAGCACGGGTGGAGAGGAGGTAAAAAGGGGGTACAAAGTATGACCAAATAAACATTGCAACAGTATCACTTAAGCTGCATTGAGGCAGCAAACAATTAACCAATTATCATTATAATATAAGCTGACAAACTAACTGGGGGGGTACCAAGGCCAAAAAGAACGCAAGGTCCAGTGTGCCAACAGTTCCAACAGGGACTGGATAATCCGACAAACTTATTTGGTACCCCTATTTAGCCTGTAGAAGAGCGTAGCGGTACAATAGCGAAACAACCAACACTATGCATTAATATGAATCAATACTCATCCAGCCATTGGAGCAGCGAAAGGTCTGTCGGCCCAAGTCCGGGGGGGGTCAGGGCCATTGGCCCCATGACGTCTTGTAGCCCAGTAGAAGACAGCAGGTTCAAGAGGGTTCCACGGGGGGCTTCAGTGGGGAGCAAGACTTGTCCCTGTATGCCACTTGTGTGTGGAGTGCCACCGCATGTAGCACCTGCCTTCTGTTCATGAGTCTTTCCAAGTCTCGTCCCATGGGATTGTAGGGTAGCGGTCTAACCCCGACTCTCCTGGGGCAAGGCCTTGGGGTGGAGCATTCTGGTCCGTTACAGGTGAGTCCTGAGGTCGGATCGGGGAGGAAGTGTCCATCCGGAAAAGATAGTAGGTCCTCCGGGTTACAGAGGTCTTGGGACAAGCCGTTTTTTGTAACCCGCATTCTGCTGGTTCAAACAGGCCATATTCCACCTCCATCTGGCATAACCTGGGTCGGAGGGCCAAGAATGCCTTCCTGCGCTCACAGGTTTCCTTGGAATGGTCCGCTGGTATCCGGATTCCTGACCGTCCCTCTAACCGGTTCTGTGTGTGCGTGCTCTTTGTATGAGCTGGCAGGTTTGGGTATGGTGGAGGAGTCAGGCTATGATCAATTGGGGACGAGCAACTGCATCAGATCTCTTGGGGCTGAGCCTGTGTGCTCTAAGGAACTCCAGGGGAGGGTTGAAGGTTATGCCCGTGAGTTTGGGCAACGCCTTCTGCAAGAACCAATGGTTATCTTCGCCCTTCGCCTAGGAATCGAACGTTGTCTCTCCGGCTCCTGTAAGTCTGTCATCTTGCTGTGAAGGTACAGGAGTTCCTGGTCCCTATCCTGGGAGGTAGCGACGTGGGCTTCTACCATTGTCACTCGTTGTTCCAGCCCCATCACACGGGAATGGAAGCCTGCAATATCTGGATGGATATTGTTTCTGCAGTCAATGAGGTCATTGCATTGTCTATACCCTCTAGCCTGTGACCCACCGCTGAGATCTCCTGGAGGATATGATCCATGATGGACTCCTGAGCTGAGTCCAACATGGTATGGTGCTGGGCAGGCTGCTGTGCCACCAGGGCAGAGGATGGTGTCTTTGAGTGAAGTAAGGCCTCAGAAAAGAGCAGCTGTCTCGCTGGTTTGCCTGAGTTCTTGGTCGACGACCTGGCATCTCTGGCCCCGCCACAGAGCCTAGGTGCGATGTTGTAAGAAGTTAGGGGCTCATGCAGTCCTCCTTTAAAGTTAGTTGGTCAGAGTCTGCGTACCAAGATGGAGGGGAGAGGTGGGGGGGGGTCTCAGCCCTCTCAGCTGAGTATCTAGTGACTGTTGCGGTCCAGGTGAAGCCCACGGCACAGCCCATGCCCACAGTGAGAAAGAAGGTTTCAGCCCGGTGGTAAGTAGGTGGCCGTCTGCTGCAATGGGAGTGCACCAGCAAGGGAAGCCCCCTCCTTTGTGCTCGAGGTTGTGAACACCCCATAAGGCAAAGAACACTTGTTGCCCAGTGTGTTGTGGGCCGAATCCTGGCTGTTGTTGTATCCCTCTCTGCCCGTAGCTCTCAATGAGGGGGGGAGGGATGGAGGTACGGGGGTATGGGCGACGGACGTTGTTGTGATGTAAAGCCTTCGATAAGGCCGTGCCCCCAAAGAGTCAGTGCAGCAAATTGGGGGGCAAGGGGTTAGGGAGCCGGAGTCCGATGTCGCCACAGTGTCACTACAACAGGCGCATCAGTCTCTGCCTGTGTTCGCCAGAAAGGAATAACCGGGGGCGACCCAGAGTAGGACTCTGCTCTGGCTATGATGACGACTCTTATCCCTCACCCTTTGTCGCTGTGTCCAGCTCCAGTGGAGGCTATTCAATCAAGGGCTCTTAGGCGTCGCAAACAGTATATGGGGGTGCCCCCAGCTGCGAACGCGCTGGCCAGGCGGTTCCCCTCCAGTTCAAAAAGAAAAGTCTGCCTCCTCAGCTCAGCTGCCACCTCCTCTCCTTGTCCCCAGGTGGGCCGGCATGGTGCAGGTTGATTCAGGGACCTCCGTTGCCGCAGAAAGGAAGGGCACCTCCAGCGGGGTTGGGGAAAGGTGAGTGAGGGGAGAGGAAGGTGAAGCCCCAGGCAGAGGTGCGACTCACCTCTTGGCTCCCAGCGCAGTGTTCACCGGTCTCAGGAGTATACTTTTGCCCGGCGCCGGCTCCGCTCCAACCACTCCAAGGGCGACACCAGGTGAAGTGGATCAGCCAGCACAGGACGTTTCAGCTCTGGGCCCCGCTGCAGGCCGTGTATGAGTGGCAAGCTGGTTGGGGGGGGTGCAGGCAGGCCAACGCCGACTCCACTCCAATCTCTCTTGGGGGCAGCGCCAGACTCACAAAATGCAGGAGGCCACAGTCTGGGGCTCCGTTGTAGGCCGTGCTCCTGTGGTGCTGAGATTCATGGGGCCGCAAGCCTGCGTCGTCCCCAGGGATCGCCTCCCCTGTAGCAGCGCCCCTGGTCACCTTCCTGTTATCGAATGAGAGGCTCTGTGCTCCCGCAACGCCCCCTCCCCCAGCCCGAGTCCCACCGCTTGCAGAGCTCTCCTCTCAAGCAGCCATCAACATCAGTGGCCAGACCACGCCCCCCAATAATACTGTCTTAGTCTGGGAAAGTTAAAGAACATTGATTCTGTTACATTAACTAAGATTCTCATGGTTAGCTGTCACGTGTATTTACAGCTATCACACTATTCTGAAACAATTTATCAACTCTTTCTGAAACATATTACAATCTCTGCAGCAGAATGAATGACTCTGTTGTATCTAATAGCTTTGTAGCTGGGCAGTTCTCACAATGTTCTCTATATGCAACTATATCACAAGTTAAAGCAATCAACTCTGTATGGCCTTCGTAAAATATCAACACAATATTTTTTATAATTCATTTAATGCTCTCCAATCACCTGTAGCGCTCAGCTCCAACAGCAGCAGTGGCAAATAAATAGTGGCTTAATGAAAAGGACACAGTGGTAGTCTCTCACTCTCAGCTCTTCTTGAACATACAAATCTTCTGAACTAACTTCAAACCCAAACTCTCTCCTGCTCTTTCCCTAGGACACCTTTTATAATTAATTTGATTGGTACATTTGTTAACAAAGCTATAACGTTCATGAGATGTTGCAAAAGTGAACAATGCTTTTCTTGTCAAATAGCAGGGATTGAATACTTGTACTTCTGTCCTCAGCCATGCTTCACTAATGTAAGAACAATTTTACATACGTAAGTATAACACATACCTGATTCCCATAATTCATATATTGTTAGTGTTTTAAATACACGCAGTTGTTTCTTAAATACAATTCAGTGCAGAACAAAACAGTTTAGTAGGTGGGTAAAGGTGTAAGTAATACTGGTTCTATGCTTTTAAGAAACCTATCATCTCAAAAGTCAAGAAGAGATTATCGAAGAAACATTTCAATAGAAATATGTGCCAACCTAGCAAGTTTTGCAAATCATGCAGAACGGATTACATAAAGTTCAGAGCATGCTTTAAACATCTAAGCAACAACAGTTTTTGGGCCTAGCCATTCATTCTCATGTTCGTGATTAGTATTATGATTTTTAATTTTCTACTGGAGGCCTAATATTCCTCCCCCCTTTCTGGTGATGGTTTTGAAACCATCATAAACCCACTTCAATAATTATTCTTCAATTATTTAAGATTCTTGTCTTTTTTGTTTTCTTTTTTTCTTATACAATTCACTCACTCTTTTGCTAATTTCTATATTCCTTTTAATTCTGTTTACTTATTAGTAACCTCATTATTACACAGAAGCAGTAAAGAAAGATGCATATTATCACTACTATGATAGGGATTGGTGTATAACTAATGTTTCCTCCTCCCAGATTCATACTTGAGCAAACCTTTTAGAGATACTTTCAGCTACAGTGCGAGTCTCAAAAGGTTCTAAATCTAGTTTCAAATCAGTAATGATTTTTGCATATGCTAACTTTTTTACTTTTATCTGGGATATAACTGCAGCAGTTTTCAATTCTTAACATTTTACAGACCCACCCTCTTCAGCTAAGAGAATGTCTAAAGCAAATCAATTTGTAAAGGCATTGATCTAACCACAAACTCAGTGTTTTCTAATAATACAGCTCCAGATGTACTTGTAGTTAGTCTATCTAGTACTGTTGATTGATTTTCATATTTTCTCATCATTCAGTACTACTCCCACAGCTGGGATGATTGCTCCAAATGTCTCACCATTTGTATCTCTTTATTCACAGTTCCTGTGCATCTCTCAATTGGAGGTGTCATTGTTAGTGCTTCTAAATAATCTACATGGTACATTTTGGAAAAAACTCAGTTCTAAATAACATGTTCCCTCCCACAATGCAGGTAATTTGAAATAAGCATTTGTTTCACTAATAAAATACACTCCTGGTGTAGTTGGATCATTTTCTTGCAGAATTTGCCATTCACATCCTGATAACTCACAAGTATGTTCACACCTGCTATTCCCCACTAACATTTTCTTCCCTTGTATCTGTTTATACACAGATCTTTCCAATCGATCTTTCTTCTAACCTTAGTTTAGGTACAGTTATATTTTCCTGAATTTATCACCTTCTTTTTCACACATTGTTTTGTACTTCATTATTATTCTCAGCTTTTGTAAGACTTTGATTTTTTTCTTCTAACATTTGTATAAAAACTTTCTCTTGTTTACTCTGTGTTGAATTTCCCTTGTGTTCCTTTCACCGCATTTATAGGGAAATAAGGTCCAAAATAGTGCCAAGCTGTCTCTATTTCCATATATTTTGGATGCAAGTTCATGTCTTTTAATTAGGGTACTTTGAAAGCACCATTTCATGATTTGAAAAAAAATTAAAATGCAGAAATCTGTATACTAATATAAGTAATAAACTAGAAGTGGAATATGTCCATGATATGTGATAGTATGAAACTCTTTCATCTGTTGAAGAAAGCGTGGTTGACCAAACAAATCAGTCCTTGACACTGAAAGCCCTAGTGTTTTCTTGGACTAATCTATAAAAAACATTTGTTGCATAATCATCTTTCATATAGTCTACAAAAAAAACTTTAGTTTGTCTTCATCTATTGTGGAATGATGCCTTGTATTTTATTAGGATACCAACTTCTCAGTTGCAGGTGGGAAATAAATCACTTGAAAAAATTGCTATAGCCATTAATAATAATGTTATAAGAGTCCCTAGAAATATCTTACATCTGTTAAAAGCACCAATGAGGAAAAAATGTATTTGTCTTGCTTCCGTTAAAGTTTTTCTTTTATTTCTTTGTTAGTGCAATCTTCGTGAGACAATCAATATACCTTCTCCATGTTCTTCTCAATTGTTCTTAAATTTATTCTTCTTAGTCTTGGCTCAAAGCAAATGTCTTCTTGGTATTTCTATTTAAATTTATTCAGTTCATTGAAAGTCTTTTATAATATCAGGTTTTCTTGTTCTCCTTTCAGAGTATCTTTATTTTTTTGTTTTCAGGGAGGATTAGATTGATCTTTGTTTCATTCAAGTATGTCAGAGATGAGTATGTTCATTATGTGTCCAGATAGTATGTTTATTCAGGTGATGAGTATCTTCTATAAGGAATTCATGCTCTTTTTGACCAGAGTGCATTTGATGATTCTTCTGTTTCACTAGCACTACTTGATTCTTCTTCCTCTTTGATTGTTTCCAGTGGTGGTAGATTATTGCTCACACTTAATCTTTGTTTCTTTTTGGCATTGCTCTGCCAGATATCAGCTACTGTTCTTTCGCCATTGTGGCTGGCACCAGAACGTGTACCTTACCCTGCGTCCTCAAGTTCCCTTGGTGCTTCTGTGTTTTCTTCCAGTCCTTGGTTTCGAATAATCAGTTTTCACCTCATTTTTGTCACCACTTTGAGATGCCAAGCAATTGGATCACTTCACCTGTTAGTTTCATCACCCCAATTTTCTCTTTGCTGATTCTGACCAGTGATTTCTTCTTGTGTAATGTTTGGTGGCACGTACACCAAAGCTCTAGGCTCTATTTTTTTCTTCTGGACTTAATGCATTCTGGGTGTGTGAGGCATGAACCCAATTAGGAATTCCAGCACACGTCACCACAGTGCGTTTGATCAGAATTACCTAAAGTGGGCCTTTCCATTGGGGCTATAAGTAGGGCTTGCTCACATGCTTCTTAATTTAAATCTAGTATCCAGGATTTAGATTGTGGCATTGTTCTTGTCTTGGGTTCTTGGTTACAGCTTCAAACTGGCAATACACAGAACGTACCGCATCAGCCATACCTTTGCATCTTTTCTGGGAGTGCAGGTAATCCTGTGGCTCTCCCCGTCAACACTTCATTGGGGGGGGGGTGGAGCAACCCAGTTTTCCGATCTGGTGTATTTTGAAAAGCTCATCAGGACTAAGGGTAAAGCATATGGCCATTGTAATGATGTTGCTGCACAGACTTTAGCCAATCTTGATTTAATAGTACCATCATTCATTTGCTCAACAATTTTAGAAGCTTCTGGACGTTGGCTGCAATGAAGTTTCTGATCAATTCTCAATGCTGCACACATTTTTATAATATTACTATTAACCTGAGAACTTGGATCTGATTCCAGAGAAACAGGTGTGTACTGTACCTTGGTATCAATTCTTAGCAGTAATTTCACCACCATTAGACTCATTTCTTCCAGTTGGATAAGATGCAGACTGTCACCAAAATGTACCTTAGCCCATTGTAAGGTGGCATTTCAATGAATTACTCCTGCATCATGTTGAAAGGTCCATTTGAAATGCCTACATGACTCATTGTAACGTGTCCTTTTACCCACATTCCAATACTGCTTGAATGTTCGAATCATGGCATTTCTACCTAAATGTCCCTGGCGTGGAAATTAAATATCACAGGGACTGTAGTGGTCTTCCTGCAATCTTTTTATGGGCTCTGAGGAAAGTGGGGCCTCTTGATTCCCCATGAAATTTACATTGTCACATTTTAAAGATAAAATCTACAGATAAAGGAAGGGAGGGGTATGTCCCTCAATTTTGTTGAGCGAGGACTCTTTGAACTTAAGAATTGGTGTCTGTAGTACGAAGTTAAATTTGTAATATGAGCTGCTCTAAGAAATAAAAAAAAGAATAAAGAGAAGAATCCTATGGATTCAAACTAAAGAATTAGACTTTCTGATCCAATTTATTGTGGTGCATCTTCATTATTTGTATTGCTCCATTGGTTCATTTGCAGGCTGTGGTAAGAGCAACTTGAGCCAACATAATTCCTTGGAACCATGATACTTCAACTACTTCTTGTATAGTACAAGCCACATATGCTGCTCTTAAGCATTCCTTATTTGTGCTCAAACGTGAGCTATCCATAAAAATCACATAATCTGTATTAAAGGCTCATCTTTAATGTCTGATATGGGTTGTGTGCACAAATCTGTGACATCAAGACAATCCTCTTCAGATTCACTTTCTTCAGGTATTGACAACCGAGAACTGGGGTTTAAAACATGACATCTTTTTAGTACCACATTGTTTCCAGACAATATCTGTTGCTCATATTTACAAGTCCCAAATTTGTGAGGTATTGAGTTTTAGTTTTGGTTAGTAACACCAACTGAATGCGGGACCTTAACAGTCAAGAGAAATCCCATCACAATGTTTTCACACTTTTCAAGACTCACACTCATAGTGGCTATCACTTTCAAACATCCAAACAAAGCGGCCCCCACAGGATCAAGAGTCAGAAGTATGCAATTAGTCTTTTGTAACCTTGATGAATTTAGGCTAGCACTGAGAGAGTGCACCCTCCTCTCTCACTGTAGAACATGATAAATTCATTAGCATAGTCTGACATTTCCACTTTCATGCAGTTGTTAGCCCATGAAATCGGATCAGTAATATCCTTATGAGTCATTTTCAATAAAGCTTTTGCTATCAGTGAAAAGATGGGTATCCACTGTCCACAGTAACCAACCATTCCTAGAAACATTGTGACTTCTTTCTGTGTTCTCTGGGTATTCATTTTTAAAATCATTTCAATCCTGTCTTTGGACACCTTCCTTGTCCCTTTCTCGATTGTGTTCCAAGTATTATACTTCCTTATGACAATATTGCAGTTTCTATTGTGACACCTTGTGCGCATTCTCAGCTAGATAGTTTAACAGCTCTCTAGAATCTTCCTGACATTTTCTTCAGTACTTGATGCGATAAATAGGTCGGCATTGTACTGGATCAGAACTGCGTCTCCTGGCAATTTCAAAGGTTCTAAATTTTTCTTAAAAATCTGATTAAAAGGTGACGGACTCTCTGTATACCTTTGTGGGACACAACACCATGTGATTACTTTACCTTGGAACACAAATGAAAATAAGAATTGGCTGTCTTTGTTTAAAGGTATATTGAAATATGCATGACCGAGGTTGGTCACTGTGAACCTTTCAGCTGTTTAAGGTATCTGTTAAAATATGGTGGCTGGATTTGGCACCATGTGACAACATGGGATTATGATTTCATTGATTCTTCTCAGATCTGCGCTATGCTGTATTTGCCATTTGGTTCATGTAATTCCATGACTGACTCCCAATCAATTCTTTTAATTTTCCTTTTTCCAACATTTCATTTATCAAGGGCGTAATTCATGCTACTGATTTTGGTGTCAGTGGATTAGAGTGTTTTTGGGAAAATCGCATCTGGCTTATCCTTTACTCGTACTGGGTCAACTCCTTTTATTGATCCAGTGACTGTTCTAGTAACATCACAGACATCCATCTTCACTTTTTTGACTGACTCTTTGGGCAAATGATTTAATACCAACATCAGGAAACAAATCTGCAGTTTCTCTCAAACCTGGTATGATTCCCACAACATCGTGCATTTGGAAATGACTCAGCCCGGAGCACAGCTATTAGTGCAATTTACCTTGCACAAAAAATCCCTTCCTAACAAGTTCACAGGACTTGAATCACAAATTACAAACTGGTTGTCTCTGAAGGATCCTATCCTTACTGCAACATCCTCTGAAATTGGATTAGTTACCAGTTTATTGGCAATACCTATTATTTTTATTTTCCCAAGAGGGGTAGGTCTGGCACTTCTGCAGTTCTCAAAGTGGAATAGGTAGCCCCAGTGTCTATTGAAAGCACTTCTGAATGGCAATTTATAATTCCAACTAAATATGGTCCACTCTGGTCTATTGCTAAAATTGCACCAAGCATTCAATCTGCCTTTCCTCTCAGGCACAGTCATTGCGTTGTTACAAAATGTAATGCCACATTCTCATCAAACATCTGTAAATGTGATATTAATTCAGAATTCTGAGTCACATTCCAGGTCATTCAGGGCAATTGATTTTGAATAAATCGGGCTCCATTCACATTAGGCTGAATCACAGGGAGCTGTGCCATGGGTATAATTTGATTCTGTATAGGGGCTTGAATCTGTCTCATAGGGTAATTTGGTAATTGAACCAGATTCATCTCTTGTAATTGATTACCTTGATTCTTATAAGGATTACATCTATATTCCCACTTCCAATGCTCCACCTTACTACACATATGGCAAGTAGTTGTTTTCTTAAGCATTGCAATATCAATACCTGTATATGAATCAATAGGAATTCCTCTTCCTAATAAAATCTGAATTCCTGTTTGCATCACTCTTCTCAGCCCGCAAATAGCTGCCACATTGCCAACACCTGTAGTGTTTTGAAACCCTTGCTGTGCCATATTTGTCTGGGCTAACATGAATTTCACCCAAATCTTCTGCTATTTCATTTCCTGTTCATCACTACATTACTGTGCATACTTCAAAATCTTACCTAAGGACTTTGTCTGCCAACAAATGGTGTGATGTTGTATAGATGTTGCAGAACAGTCACAATCAAGAAAGCCATATCTCCTGGGTCTAAATTTGTATGTCCTGTATGCTGCTGAAAGGCTTTTGTTAGATCTGGCCCTTGTGGCAGGTTCATCCCCTGACTTTTTGCCTCCTTGCCTCTATTTTTTCTGACCGCTCACTGTTGGCTCTAGGACTCTGAGCACTTTATCACTGCTGATCAGTGCTAAAGTGCAGGTGCTCTCCCATCTAAAGTTGGTATGATTGGTTTATACCTAATTGGCATATTTACTTTACCTATAAGTCCTTTGTTCATTGGTATATCTATACCCAGGGCCTGTAAATTAAGTGCTATTAGTGGGCCTGCAGCGCTGCTTGCACCACCCACTGAAGTAGCCTTTCAAACCTGTCTCAGGCCTTCTAGCGCAGGGCCTGTATGCAGTTTTCTGCCACAGGGGCCTTGCACCTAAATGTACTTCGCTGGCCCATAACTCCCCTTTTACTACATAAGTCGCGCCTAAGGTAGGCCCTAGCTAGCCCTATGGGCAGGGTGCTATGTATGTAGAAGGCAGGACATGTGCCAGGTTGCATGGCCTGTCCTGGTAGTGACAAACAGCTTAACTTGGTGTCTCACTGCTGTGAGTGCTGCCTTCTCATAGGATTGCATTGGAAATGACCTGCCTTAAGTGTAGGGAGTATTGTCTGATTTATGAAGGGTAGCGTAGGCATGTTTGGTATGGTTGTAATGGTGGTAAGAAATGCTGCTTACTGGTGTAAGTGGATTTTTTATTACTATTACCACTTCTAGAAAGTGAGCAATTCTCTGTGCTTATGACTCAGGTGTTTTACAGCTTGCCTCCAATCCATGTCTGGGCAGAGTGACAGTTGGGCTTTGTGAGTACTTTTCAGACAGCCTGTACACAGAGAGGGTGGAGGTGTCACAGAGGTGCATCTGCATACTGAATAGTCTTCCTGGGCTGAGAGAAGGGAGAGGCGGGGCACATCTGTTTGTAAAGGCTGTGCCCTGTCCTCACATAATAGGGTCGTTTACCCACAACTGATGTTTGGAGCCTGTGCTGGAGGAGAGAGGGGGCACTCCCAGAACCTGCTCTCCCCTTCCTTTGTAACCCACTGTAAAACGGAGTATAAGTACAAGGGAACTTTCCCCACAATTTGGTGACATTTTGGAACTGGACACAATGCTGCTGGAGGGACTCACCAGGAACCGCCATGGACTGCTGCTGCTGCTGTGCTGACCTGTGACCTGCTTGGTCACTTTGAGAAACTGCCTGCCTTCACCTTGTGCTGGCCGGCTGGTGTGCCCTGCCACCCTGTGCCCCTTTTTGGTACTGTTGTTCCACAGGGGCTGGGAGCTGGGGCTCCTGACCCCTGCCATCATCTGGTGAAGCACCTAGAAAGTGCTTCTGTTTATGTTCCAGCACGGAGATTGGTCTGTTGAATTATATTCTAGCGCTTTGGAAAGCACCTTTCTGCTGACAAAATCACCACCACGACCTGGGCTCATGGGATGGCTCTAGCGCTTTGAAAAATGAGTCACTGTATCCCTTTTCACTGCCGTGACCGGGCTCTTCACAAGAAATCCAAGCACGTCAGACGCGCTTCTGCTGGTGCCCCCAGAGCACAAAGGAGAAATGATGGGAACTGCTGTGCTCCTTTAAGTGCCCGGGGTGAAGCGTGTTGAGAGAGGAGCCCCCGGGGCACAAGCAGGCGCCTATCTTGGTGTCTGCACATCTCCACAGCCTGGGTGGGCCTGTCTGGAAGCTGGGTGGGAAAAGGAAACCTCCTTGCCCATCCAGGCCCCTCGCTGTGCTGGTGAACTGGCCGGGGGGTGGTCAGAAGCCTTATCAAAGGCTCCCCCTGCCCTTAGGACCCCTTCCTTTTGGCCCCTGTGCGATCGCGGTCCCCAGGTGAGGCCTGATACCAGTATCTCAAAGGGTGGGTGTGGTGGAACCCTCATTGGAGGCTCCCCACCCCGCCGGGCCTCTTGTTGACTTTGGGCATGGTAGTGGTTCTCCCACCCCTCCCGCCCCCCCCCCTCCCAAGCAGAAGGGCCAGTGGTTGAGGCCCAGTGGGCCCACAGAGATAGCAGGACCCAGGAGGGGACTCATCAATCCAGAGGGGGTGCATGTCTCCCCCCCTTCCCCCCAAAATCACCGTAGGGCCCCCGTTTGGCACAGTGAAGCAGCGGGGGACCCTTTTGATCTCCTCATGGCACTGGAGGTGCCTCAGCGTTGTAAAATAGGTACTTTTAAAGGACATATGTAGGCCATAAGTTCCTTATGTGGACACTACTGATCTATATGTTGCCTACCTATTTGTATGATGTTTTATATATGTATGCTAATGTTCCTTTTATGGGCATGACATGCTGATATGTTTTTCTTGACTTGCCGTATGTTTTATAATTATCCTGATATGGACGTTTATGAGATTTCTAGGACTACTACATTTGTGTAGTAATGTGATTCCTGACTACTGCTTGTGTTGCAGACAAATAAGTAACCTGTGTGTTAGATGTGAGTACTGCTGGCTCTGCAGAGTAACTAATTTGTAACATTCGGACAACTTCTAAGGTAGCAGGATATTACTGACATGTTTGATCTAATAATTGCGTTGTGTACAATACAGTATATTTTGATTTAACTTGTTGTGGGGATAGTGCTTCATGTGTGTTGTGCAAACGCTTTACTTCCATACTGTTTAATGACTTCCTTATCCATTCTGGGACCCATGTTTCTCCCCTAATACTTTTTCTGTTGGTGTAGTTGTAAAGACAGAGTGAATTCCTTCTCCCAAAGCCATAACATTTTGTGGTGGTGTCCAGGCCATAATTTGTGAATTTTGTGAAGTTGGCACAAACCTGTTCATTAGTGTGTCCCCTGAAGCTTGCTGAGTCTCTCCAGTCAGTATGACCTGTGTAGATCCTGTTTGGTGTGCCACTAGTCTGAGAAACCATAACCTGTCCAACTGGCACCTCAGTGGAAAGTATCATATGAAAAGTCTTAGTTTGAGCCGGAGTACCAACAATAGCTTGCTGTGTCAAGGGTTGCATGACAACAGGCTGTGGCACAATTGGTTGGGCTTTTAATACTTGTGATGGTATTTGCTGTCTCATTACAATGGCATATTTACAGACCTCAGTGTTTGCATTTGACTAGTAGGCTCTGGGACTGCTGGAGCTATTGGGGCAGTGGCATTTGTCAGATTATTTCCAGCATTCTCTACAGAGGATTCAGCATTAGGTGGAGGATGTTTTGATAACATTTCCTCCAATATAACGTCCCCTGAATCAGTTTAAATATCTGTCTTTTGTTCTTCCTGTACCTTACGTTCTCCCTTAAACTTCTTTCTAGGTGGTCTTTCCTCTTCCTTAGGTCTTTTCTGTTCTTCCTTTTATATGTATAGGGCATAGTCTTGTCCATCCAGCTATGAACTTCCTCCACACTTCTATCTTTTGATATCAATCCGCATATGCATAATTTTGGACTTTTAGTTCATCTGACGTCTCTCCCTTTCATGCTTTGAAGCCATTCTCTTCCATTCAAATGATGCTTCAAACTGGGTGGGTCAATTGAGTGGCTTTCAGTCACAGAGCATGTCTCTTACCTGTCTGATTACTGCCAAATTTAATTTTGTCCATCTTGGAAAAACTCAGATCACCCTCTATTCTATAGTTTTACTTTATTTTCGGAGCCAGAAACATGTATGCAGTCCTCTTTACTATCATATGGAAAGCTGGTGTTCCTTCTGGAGGAGCCTCTTCTCCCTAATTGGAATCACCACATTCCCTCTTACTATTCTTAGTATTGTTTTTAAAATCGTCATTATGATAAAAACTCAGGTTAAATACAATGACCAGAAACAAAACCGGTCCTTCGCCAAACTTTTATCAATCACAGTGTAAATCTTCACCAACCGACCAATAACAGCACAGCACCCTACTACGTCACGATTTACTCTCTGCAGCAGCTCTCCCTCCTTTACAATGTTCGTCATTCTTAGCAGAAAACCAAAAATGAAATGCAATTTTATCAAATCTTTGAGTCTTCAAAGGAAAAAAAAATAGTTTCTCATCCTATCGAAGTAAGATCCTTTAAAAATAAAATCTATCAAGTTCTTAATCCACAGTTTGAGTGAGTTCTCGACCTGCAGGAAATCACCCAGTTAGAGTAACCTTTCATGCTAGGTTCACCAATCGCCAATGTCTGTTTGTACAATCAAAGACATTCATTTCCTAATTTTGTGTAATCGATGACATCTCACAATTTACACTTCACCTTAGCAGACAAAGCAATTATCTTTCCCCGGTTCTTAGACACCATCTACAAGTTCCATACCAGTCTTTGCAACAGCCCTATTAATACTCTCATCTGATGAGTCTTCAGCTCAGCAGATGCCACTTGTGACCACTATTGACCACTAATCATCTGCTCACCACAATTGAGCTTCAAGTATGTTATTCTATCTTTCACCTAGCATCTAATGTATTTTTAATATTTCAAAGCTTATTTTCTCCCTAGCACTAACACATTCCCTCTGCTACCAGATTAACCACTGGGTGCACTGCTTCCTTCCCAGTACCCCACTTGGTCTAGGCTGGACCCTCAGTATGGATCTTTGAGTGGCTGAAGAAATGTAGTAAACTGCAAACAATAATTTCAAGATACATGCTTATTTAATAATTTGGTTCCCTTAGTCAGAGTTTTAGTAGTTTTGAATTATTTGTTTAAAACAAATAATATATGGCTTTATTAATGAAACATTAAGTTACAGAAACACTCATGATGTATCCTGAATTTGTCCCTGCACTGTTTCTCTGTCTCACAAAAATGTGGTAAGTTGGAAGAATACTTTCTCTTTGTCTGGGAAAGTTAGAAAAGAACATTCAGGGGGTCATTCTGACCGCCACCCGCCAAGCGGGAACTGCAACTTGGCCGCTCCGCGGTCAAAAGACCGCAGAGGCCAATCTGACTTTCCTGCTGGGCCGGCGGGCGCCCGCCAAAGGAGCGCCTGCCGGCCCAGCGGGAAAGGCTCTGCAACAATGAAGCCGGCTCCGAATGGAGCCGGCGGAGTTGCAGGGGTGCGACGGGTGCAGTTGCACCCGTCGCGATTTTCACTGTCTGCAAATGGCAGTCTTACTGGATGATGAGTTCTTTGATGTCCCTGTGGCCTTGGGGAGGGGAAAACAAGGGGCAATCTGGCAAGAGCTTGGTGACACCAGGGTTGGTTATTAGTCCTTGGGTGCAGGGTAGTGATCAGCAGGGCAGAACAGTTCCTGGGAACAGTCTAGCCTGACAGAGTGGCTATCCTGGCATCCAGCAGCATTTATTCCAGCAGAGTTTCCTTGAGTCCAGAAGTGTACTGATTTGAGTGAGTCAGAAACCCTGTACTTATACTTGAAAGAACCTTTGATGTGGAGGGTGACTTCAAAAGGTTTCTGTGAAGTACACAGGTCCCCCTTTTAACTCAGCCCTGGCTCCAGACTATCAGTGGGAGCTAATCAGTCCCTTTGTGTGTGCCATTTCAAGGGTAAGTGGGAGCTCCTCCCACCCTCCTCACCAGGAAGACCCATCAATATGCAGATGTAGTGGATTATCCTGTGTTGTAGTTGTCTTGAGGGAATGCACAAGTGCAGCTGTCACCTAGCCCATGTCAGATGAATATTGGACACAGGCTGTAGGCACTGAGCGCAGAGAAATGCCCACTTTCTAAAAGTGGCATTTCTAGGGAAGCAATAATAAGTCTGACTTTACCAGTAAAGAGGATTTATCATTACTATTCCAGTGATACTAAACATTATGCAACTACTCCTCTCAGAGCAGGAATTACAGCTTAAAAGTATTTTAAGGAATTCCTAATGCTGGTCTATGAGGGGCAGACCTCACAGTAATGAAAAACAACTTTGGGTGTTCATTACCAGGACTTGAAAGACCTAAAAGTACATGTCCTACTTTTTACTTACATGGCACCCTGCCCTGTGTGCTAACTATGGCCTACATTAGGGGTGACATATGAAATAAAGGGGGAGTTTAAGGCTTGGAAAAAGGATATGAGTGCAAAATTGGGTGACAATGAGGCTTCACACACAGGCTCTGCAGTGGCAGACCTGAGACATTTTTACAGGGATATTTAAGTGGGTGGCACAATCAGTACTACAGGCCCTCTAGTAACATTTAATTTACAGGTTCTGGTATATGTAATATCAATTTGCAAGGGACCTGCAGGTAAATTAAATATGCCAATTTGTGGATACACCAAAGCTACCGTGTGTAGGGAAGAAGCACATGCACTTTAGTACTGGTTAGCAGTGGTAAAGTGCTGAGTCCTTTGGCCACATAAAAGTTAGAGCAACACCACTGGAGGCAAAATCCAAAAGAGTAAGACCACCCTAAGGATGCCAGGTCAACAATTCCAATTTTCATCACTGACCAAAGGTAATGGGTTCTTGGGCCAGTATATTTTCCCATGATTTTTTTTTTTTTCATTGAAGACAGAGATGCATAGTTCTACCATAGAAGATTGTGTTCAGATATTACGCATCTGGGGACACAACTCCTTCCAGGTTGAGAATACGTCTGGATCAAAGCCTCATGAAGCAACATTTCTGGTATCATCCTGAGGAAGCAGAAACTGTTTGGACTAGTTCTTCCAGAAATGGTGCCTGTATGCCAGCGGGGAGGGGTACAACAGATTCTGTGCCTTCTTTGGGTCACAAGATTCCCCTCTAGCTAGGTGTGAATTTTCAGTAGCTCTATGAACTGCATCACCAAGTGCCCCTGGGAATGGCTTGCACCTTCTGAGCCTTCTCCAGAATTCACTTTGTGTAGCTGGGGAGCCAGTGAACCATGCAGTTGAGCTGCCTCCAGATGCCTTATGAATTTCTGCAGCTCCACTCCCTGCCAAGCCAGCGATTGCCTGGAGTCTGAAACCATTGGCTGAATCTTTCTATTAGTTAATGCTAGCCTACTTTGAAGTACTGGTTCAGACTCCAGAGCCTACATTATATCCGTCTTTCTCTTTGCTGTTTTTTGTGGCTGTAGCCAGTGCTAGCTACCTTTAGTGCTAAAACTTTTTGCATGCATCTGATGGCTGATTTTAAGCCATTTAGTCACTGAAAATGTGTATTTTGGTGTACTGGCACTGGGCACAATTGTTACCCCTAATGACTTGTTAGTAGGTTAGAATGACTCCAGTTAACTAAGCCCACTCACTGGGCACAGGCATCTGATTTTGCCACCTGTAAGTGAATGTTGCGGTTCACCAAGCTTGGGTGGGCAATTTGTTTTGGGGGGGAGGGACAGCCAAGTGGGAGGGAAGAAAGGGAAATATTAATGGAAGGTTCTTTGAGTCGCGCTTGTTTCGTGGTATATGCTTTGAAAGCATTACCATTCAAACACCTGTACATAAAATCAAAATGGCAGCAGAGTAAATTGAAAATCCTTATTAGAGCTGATTAAGGCCTCACTAAATAAGGTTGTGTAGCACGGAGATGATTCAGGACCTGAAGATTTGTAAAATGTCTTAACGTTGACTAGCAAAGTCAAGCAAAGGTCGTAGCAAAGTCTAAGCGAATGAAAAATGTAATTTCAAGATAAGGATGTGAAGTACTTAAACTTTGCACATTTTAATAAAAGCAAATATGCTTGGATTGTGTGCTGTGGGGTGTGGTCAATTAACAATGTAGAAAAATCATTCCTCTTAACAACGGTTTTGTTAGATGGTTTTGAATCACTTTATTTCCTCAAACTTAACTGAAATTGCACATCAAGAGGCCGAATAAAATATGAATGTGTTGATACAGACAGTGACGTTGGACGCAGCAGAAGCGTAAGAGGAGGAGCTTGGAGCTAGGCTCAAGAAGCTTGCAGGATTGTGGGAGCCAAGAGTTTTACCGCATTGCGGTGGATCTTACCTGACCCGCACTTGCACTCACCTGCACCTGTAGGGCATGAGTCATGGGGGGGAGGAATTGAAGTTGCCGTGCTTAGTGGAGGAGCCCCGGAGGAGATCTGCTGGTGCATGACCCACTGCTTTGCTGCCCTGCTGCGTAGTGCCTCACTATCCACGACCAACGCGGATGGAGATGTTTGTGGAGATCGGTACGTTGTATGTTGTAACCCCTCCCACCCCCAAAAAGGGGTCAGAAGGGGCTAGCTGTGGTAGCAAGGGTCGCTGCAGCAGTGGCAAAGGGAGTGGTGGTGGTGGTAGTGGACAGAGAGGGCAAGATGACAGAGCTGCAGTGGAGCATGGTGAGGCAGGCGTCTCAGTCCTCACCAAATCAGCAATTAAGTAATTTCCAGCAGCCTAGCTCTCCCGCTCACTCTGTAATTTCCATATGCTTTCTAGACTATGGGCCTCATTCTGACCCTGGCGGACGGCGGAGGCCGTCCGCCAGGGTACCGCCGCTGAATGACCGCACCGCGGTCAAAAGACCGTGGCGGCCATTCAGACATTTCCTCTGGGCCGGCGGGCGCTCTCCAAAAGAGCGCCCGCCGGCCCAGAGGAAATGCCCCTGCAACGAGGACGCCGGCTCAGAATTGAGCCGGCGTAGTTGCAGGGGTGCGACGGGTGCTGTTGCACCCGTTGCGTATTTCAGTGTCTGCTTAGCAGACACTGAAATACTTTTCGGGGCCCTCTTACGGGGGCCCCTGCCGTGCCCATGCCATTGGCATGGGCACGGCAGGGGCCCCCAGGGGCCCCGCGGCACCCCCCTACCACCATCCTGTTCCCGCCAGGAACAGGATGGCGGTAGGGGGTGTCGGAATCCCCCATGGCGGCGCAGCAAGCTGCGCCGCCATGGGGGATTCTAAGGGCAGCGGTAAACCGGCGGGAGACCGCCGGTTTGCCTCTTCTGACCGCGGCCGAACCGCAGCGGTCAGAATGCCCTGCGGGGCACCGCCGGCCTGTCGGCGGTGCTCCCGCCGACCCTGGCCCCGGCGGTCTTAGACCGCCGGGGTCAGAATGACCCCCTATATAGCCCAGAGACTTTAATCTTGGTCAGCAAACGTTTGCAAGTAAAGGGCTTGACAAGTGACAAGGTGTTTTAAAGAACTGAAATAGGGTTTGAGAAGGTAAAGCCTCAGAGCTGTGGGCCCCTGAGGTGGAGGAGAAGTGGCTGGCATTAGGCCAGTGCAGCCTATTATCAGGGGGGGCTGTCTCTCTGACTTCTAAGAGTTCCCTTGCATGGTGCTTGGAGCATTTGTTTCTCTGGAAAAGATTAAAAATTACTAAAAATGCTCATTACATTATATATCAGTTTGTTGGCTAATCCTTAAAGGTGTTGTCTCTATCAGGATCTTGATTGAGGAAGCCTCACACACGTCAGCCAAACACCTCCCAACTGGTAGAGCTTTTGTCAAATGGACATGCAAAAAGACTGTCAACCACCCCCCTAAGAAATAAGGGTATTCCTTATTTGAATACAAAAATATCAAACTCCATTCTCTCCTTTTTTTCCAAAAGGAGTCACCTGAAGATCCAGTCTCCAAGGAGGAAGCTGGTTCAACTGCTAGAATTTTGGACACCTGTGGAAAGGATATCGATTCATACTCTGTGGCTAGAAAGGCTTCCTTTTTTGGAGGGAACTCTGCAAACATTTCTCCCTCAACAAATATGGTATGCATTCCTAGAGCATGGGATTTTACCATCCCTGATATTAAGGTGAATGGCATTAAAGGTGCAAGGAGTCTTTCTGCCTGTTGTGTGATCACGCCTTTGGATGGTAAAAATAAATCTCCTGATCTAAGGCTCTTTAGGAGTACTCCTTCTGATCAAGCATTCTCTCTATTACTGTCTTAACTGACCACTGATTTTGTGCACTCTGAGAACTTTCCCACTGATCCTCTGGACCAATATACAGTAATTTTGGAGTCCATTAAATGCCTAGAGAGAATTGTTTTATCTATTTTGGCACTTTCAGAAAAATCAATAAACTTTGATCATACCCAAGACATACTCCTGATCATATTGAAAGTCTTGATGGACCAAAAGGACAGGCCAGTTCTGGATGAGAAATTCTTGATGGCCACAAAGGAAGCTCGTAAACAATTGGGTTTACTCTGGATACATGTTCAACTGTCTCAATGCACAGACCAGGGAACCCAGGCTCACAAAAACCCCAAGTGCTCTTTAATTCTCTGACCTTCAAGAAAATCCTCCACCAAGATAGTGTTGATTATTCTTTGGAAAATCTATTTTCAAGTCCCCTTATTCTGAGTATTATAGACCCTGCCGTCCCAAAGAAAGAGCCAAACTCCTCGGTGGACTCTTTCCCTATATTTTGGTCGCGCTCCAAAGTACGCTCCAATTCTTCGATTGTGGAGCACAATGGAAATGCAGCCACGAAGATTGATAGAGATGAAAAACGGGGGAGAGTGGGAAGGGAAATGCTGCGAAGAAAGGGCAAATGGTGAATTTCCAAAGAGAACCCAAGAAAGGTTAATTTGAAGACTTGGGATCTGCAGGAACCTCCTCTCCCAGGAAAGAACTTGAACAGGCCACAAGGAAGGATAGGTTAAAAGACTTGGGAGCTACATGCAGTAACTTCCCCTTCCAGGGAAGAACATGATTAGGTCATTTGTGGGGTCACCATCAGGATAATCCTCCCGTTGTAAGGAGGGTTTTGTCTTCCATAAATCCAGTGTTGCCAAATTCTATACCAGATCCTTTAAGTGGTGGGGATGTCAACTGTAAGGAGGAGAATATCTTACTGTATACTGAGACTCCTGAATGTCTAGAGTTTTCTGTATTTGCCTGGAATTTTACTTTGAACCGCTCACTTCTAATCTCCTGATTTACAGATATAGTTGAGTTAAAATTAATTGAAAGCAGTGATATCTCTCATGTGTATCTAGTACAAGGCTTAGGCGCAGTAAAGACAAAAGTTTGCTTTTATTTTAAAACCATCGCAAAACTGACTTTAGTCAACTGTGAGCAATTACAGTGCAGAGGCATTGATGTGGCCCCAGTATGGGAAAAATAACTCCCTTTTAATAGGCAGCAGTCCTCCTCTGGACAATATCTGAAACTGAAGTAGCCTTCAGTTCGCACGTGATCTTATTTCCCCTCTGGAAAATGTTAAGGTTTCCCTTTTCCATGAAAAAATAGTGGTGACGTTCGTGGAAGATGTCCCTTCTCAACATTTAGGTCCAAAACAGGAAAATTGGAGTTGGTTGGTGGGGGCTTTAAATCGTACTTGGGCAAAGGGTAAAACTACAACCAGGCCATTAACCCTACATTTCATGTGGCCTCTTTGAATGCTGCAGGAATAGAGAACCAAATAGGAATATTAGATCTCATTCATTCTCTACAGGCTGATCTAATCTGTATTCAAGAGACCTGAAGTGTAACTTGTTCTGGGTACGCAGTACTTTGTCAAAAGGCACAACCCTCTAAGAAAGGTAATGCAAAAGGGGGAATTGCTATGCTTTTAAGTATTAAACACAAATGGGAGTATGATAGTTTTTCAGTCCCACTAAACCGCTACCAGATAGTGTCTATCCAGTAATGGTGGATGGTAGGAGAATGCTTATGTTAATAGTAAATGCCTATTTTCCCCCTGACAAGGGTCACATTAAAACTTTATTAAACATGTTTAATTGCATTTCCTCCATCTGTTCAAATCCACATGAAAACGTGTATGAGGTATTGAAAATGGGGGACTCTAATCAATCTCTATCCATTTTCTGCAATATAGAGAGGGAATCTGTTCAATATTCCTCCCATTTTATTTCCCCCAAGAATTAGGTCAGATAGAAGGGGGTACATTTTACTAAAAGGTCTGAGGGATCTCAGCTATATCCGTTTAAACGCGGGATTTTACTTGGACTTCCCTGCGGCCTTCAGACACAAATCTCAACAGAGTAGTTCCATTATTAATTCTTTTTTGGCCTCCTATGCAACAGCTGTCGGTGGAGGACATTATAATTGTCTATGCCCTGTTCAGTCACCAAAAGATACTTAGCCTCACACTAAAACCTCATTTGTCCTTAATAGAGACATGGAATTTCAAGGGCCAAGATATAAATTTTAATGGGAAAACCGGTAGAATGCATTGGTCACCTTAAACTTTATCTGTGAAAGAACTGCTTGAAATGACCGTGAGACATATTGATGAATGGAGTGGGCACATGCAAAATTACTTTTCCGAATTAATTGGAAATATAGTTCAAAGCGATCGGCCAAACTGTATTAACCTTAATTTCTTTTGTGGAAGCTTATCTGTTTTAATATTGACTAGAGAAATCAATAAATTGGTAAGGCTGCAGTATGTGTGGGAGTCAAAGAATAGGAGTAGAGGAATTTACCTAATAAAGAGAAGAGAGTGGATGAATATAGGCATAAGGAAGGAGGAAGCCGAACAGAGGTGGGTAGCCCTGGGAGAAGCTGCTGTGACACAAAATTCCTGCAAATTTTGGACAATCATCTCTGAAAGATGCGGTCTAGTAAATCTTCTCTTCCCCCACCAATAGCCGAGGCAGAATGGAGGGAGAACATACTCTCCATGCACACGGAAAACCAGGACACTGAGCCATATGAAATGGACCTTATTATAGGTAGTACGACTGAATTCAATAGTTATGGCCCCCATCAGTGATTGAAATTGAGGGGTTCTTTAAAGTCAATGCAGACTTCTGGAGGAATGGGCCCTGTGAGGTTCCTATGGCAATAATTAAACAAGAGCCCCATCTCTAGGAAAGGATCCTCTACCTGGTATTTTATTTCTGCTACTTAAAAGGTATAGTCCCGGCATCTTGGATTGGCAGTGTCATAGTTCGCCTGTATAAAAAGGGTGATAGATCTTCACCTATAAATTATCATCAAATAGCTCTGCTGGAGGCAGCTGCCATGATTTTTGCTAAAAGTATACTTGTGCACTTAACGTCCTGGGTTGAGGAAAACTCGGTCCTTCCTTTGGAAAAAGCAGGTTTTAGGAAGGAGCACAATACACTAGATAACATCCTATCCCTGCAAATTTTAAATGAAAAATATATGCAGGTCAGGGGTAGAGTGGTATATGCTGCATTTATAGACTTCTCAACAGCTTATGACATGGTAGTTCGTGAGATCTTATGAAACAAAATATTTAAGTTGGCCGTCCCGGCAAACCTGTTACATTTGGTCATAGCCTCCCACTCTTCCACTTTGTGTAAAGTTCTTTTAGGTGGAGAGCAGGGTTTTGTATTCAGAATTCCCCACAAAAAAGATTGAAGTAGGATTGTCTGCTGGCGCTGCTCCTTTTTTAACTATATATCTATATTCTGCCTACCACTTTAGGGAACACTGAAGGCTGTGCACCCAAAGTCAGAGGGCGTCCGATCTCCTGCTATTTATAGGCTGATGATATAGTGGTGTTTGACCTTGCCCTGAAAGGTCTAAATAGGTGCCTGGCTTCCCTAAATTACTACACTGAGCAGCATCACTTAAAAATGTATGCATCAAAGTCTCAAGTGCTATGCTTAGTAGGGAAAACAAATAATGTAAATTTTTTTACTTTTTTTAGTTCCTGGGTCAACATAAGCTGAAGTGAGTAAAAACAAATTAGTTCTTGGGGAAAACCATATCCTGTTCTCTGAGCGACCCAGATCATATACGTACTAATGTCAGTAAGGCTCTCTCTCAGGCAGAAGTTTTATTGGCCTTTTATAATGCCACTGGCCGGCACCGTTTTACTCGTTTACTGACCGTTTATCAAAGCGAAGATCCCAGCCACTCTTGTATGCCATAGAATGTACAGTATAGAGATTCCCAAATGGGAGTTCTTAAATGGGTTAGGGCAGATTTGAAGACGCTGGGTTTCCTGTAACAACTTGACATCTGTGGCAGCCTTACGGCTTGAGTTTGGCATTAATAGCACCTATGTACAGGGCCTAGCGGTGGTGGGCCGGAGGGATTTTTGCCTAGTGCACAGTGTGGAATCTACTCTAAGACATCTAGCATACAAGGAAATCTTTGGTACACTGAGAGAAAAATCCCAGTTCTTTAGAAATCTTAACCTTGCTTTGCAAATGCTTGAGTTTGACTCTCACCTTATTTTATCTTTACTGCCCCTCTTATTTAAAAAGAGGCTATATTGTGTAAAGGTTTCTCACTGGGCATCAAGTCCGGTCACCAAAAAGGAGATTTGTGGCATTAACCAAATCAGTAATCTTTAAACATTCTCAGCCATATTTATCTTGGGATCTACCACATGGGGTGAGGTGCTTCCACATTTTGTTTAGATTAGAAATACTGCCTCTCAAAGATTTAACCTCCAATTGGGATGGAGCTTGTAACATCTGATCAGTCAGTTGGGTGTGCAGGACTTTAAGCATGTTATTTGTTTGTCCCTCTTTAGCAACTTTGATGAAAACAAGGCTGAAACCACTTTATCTGAATTTTAACATTCATTCAGCAAGAGAGGTTTTAGAATCAATGTATAGCCCACCAAATAAAATACTGTTTTAGGACTTTCACGTTAAAATAAATTTTAGATTTAAAAATTAGTTAATCATTCATTGGTGGTTGTAATAAGGATGCATTTTCCTAATTAACTTTTCTTTTGCACATCTGATTCACTTTATAGGAATTGCACTGTGAAATAAGCCAGAGGGGTTGAGATTCAAAGGCACCTTATTGAAGTTATTCTCTTAGGACTGATGCACTTGATATATTGAAGCATTGCATGGCAATGAAATTGTAATACATCTTTGCTGGGCAGCGATTTGGATGTATGGAATTTTACAGATAGCCTATCTTTCCTATTTCATGGTAGATTTTATCCTTACTTTATGTATTGTATTTTATTAATTACTTGTTTGTGGACCTCTTTTGATTTACAAATCATGTAATAAATACATTGAATTGAACTGAAATATTAATATGCCACGTCTATTGGAAAGATTCAAAAATATAGGATCAGATATATACACACAGAGTTGACTAAAGGATATCCAAACAATGTTTTTTCCCAAAGGAAGATCTCAGGCAGAAGCCTAGTTCCATCAATAACATTTTTATAAACCAACTACCATTTCTGCTTGTTGTTTTTCCCTCCTTTATATCTTTTTGGAAACTTTTGAAATTTCAATTATTTTTTTTTAAATTAAGTTTGTAATGGTTCATACTTTCCTATGTTACTGCATGTTGCATTTTCTCGTGTAGAACCACTTTTCAACTTTTCTTGCTCTCCTTTGTTTTTCCTCCAATTCTTTGGATCACCTTATTCTTTGAGATTTAAAACATTCTTTGGATTTAGCCCCTATTTTTCATACTAAATGCTAACTTTTTTATTTTTAATTCACAGCGTTCAACATTACGGGAATGCTGCATGGAATTGTGCATTACATATATTTTGTTGTGTGTAAATGTGTTAAACCAAAGGTTTTATTTTTAAACAAAAGATAACAATGGGAATGACATTTAAATATCCTGTCTTATTTCTCGTTGTCTTTTAAGGCTACGCTGAATGCTCGTACATCCATATTGGCTGCTGCAAACCCTGTTGGCGGAAGATATGACAGGGCCAAATCATTAAAACACAATGTCAACCTGTCTGCTCCAATTATGTCAAGATTTGATCTCTTCTTTATTTTAGTGGATGAATGCAATGAGGTAACCTTCAAAAAATACTTTGCAAATAAAATGCCTGTCATAATGACATCTGCATTATTACGTTTTAATATTTTGCTTCAAGAAAAATGTACCAGTGTATGTTTAAATAACCCCGGAAAATCGCCTTTATGGTTAAAATGTGAAGCTTGCCTAGTTATATGAAGATATTTTTTTACAGATTTATTGGAGTTTTTAATTTTAACTATAACAAATGTGATGCCTTATGAATAGTAAATTCTGACCCAATTGCAGTAGAACAATATCGTCAAGAAATTTCAGCAGGGTCTGTGCAGACTTTTCTTGTGATTTGATGACTGGGATGAACCATGTTTAAAAGCCAAGCCATCCTACATACACCAGTTAATGGAATCCAAGGAGAACAAAATAGATGCTGCTATCAAGGTGTTTGCTCCCCAGTAGGTCACTTTTGCAAGCCATCCAGCCACATTCAGGGAACACTACTTTACACGTATTACAACTCGTTTATCTAAAAAAAGTGGTAAGTTACAATACACTAAGTGGCAAAGATTTGCTTTTACAACACAATTAAGAGTTTAAGGATGGATGGTTGTTGGTTGGTGTTTAGGTTTTTTGAGTTTAGGGATGGGTAATGGTAAGGGATTTTTAGTATTTAGGTATTGGGAATGATCTGGGATATTATTGAGTAATTTAAGGGTACACAGTCGATAGTGTTTTTTCTCTAGCCTTAGGTATTTAATATAAACAGTCTATTTTTTAAAAAGAGTATTTTATCTTATAAGAGAAAAGTGCAAGGGTGATGTGGCCCCTGGGTGGGGACATATATATTTTGGGTATTCGATTTTGGGGTGTTTTTCAGGGGTGTGAAATATTTTCCCAATTAGCTTTCTCATAATTACGTAAAATTATGGGAAATTTAAACACAATTATGTGATTTAACCAAATGCAAATCTGTCATTTTGCCCTATATTTTAGCACAAAAATGTCCCTGTCAGTTTTTGGTGTAAAGATGCATGGAAACAAACCTGAACAGCTGCTTGCCTTCTGTTTTTCCAATGCATATGAAGTAAATGTTTGCTGCTAATTGGGTATTCACCTTCAATTTTACCACAAATGGCACATAATCACATGTGGTAATATTTTGGGAATTTACGTAAGAAATGTAACTCCAAATTCATGAAATTATGCAAATTACTTGTGTTTAAATTCCACTCAGGCATTATGTTTATTTGCTTTCTTGGAAAGTTTAATTTTAAGATACATGATGGGTATATTTTCGGGGTGAGGACATTTTTTTATTTTTTTTATTTTGTTTCTTTTTTTTTCTTTAGTGTTACATTAAAGTAGATGTTCTCATAGAGAGGACTCAAGGAGTCCATCTCGGCTGATACCTGGAGCATGTCAGATGTCAGCAGTGTTTTTGTGACAGCGTTCTGAAGGTACAATGGACAGCACAGTTGAGAAGTGTGTGAATTCCCCTAACATCCAATATAAATACACTGCAAAAATGTTTTACTGTACATATAGGACACACCTTCCCCCTTAACAAGGATTGTCATATGTACTCTACAAGATATCAAGCATATTTCAAATTTGGTTTGCTGCTTCTAGCGTGGTTGTACCCATGAGCTAGTGTCCTCAACCCGGGTCACATGCAGTGTATTCCCAAAAATACTCTACATGGTGACATGATGAATGGTTTAGGAGGATACTCTTACATATCAGATTGGACATTCCAATGACTCTGCTACTTTTTCAATAGATATGACATCCATCTCTTTGTCCTTTCGTCTCATCACCAGGCTCAACCATAGAAATGTACAGCAGTCTGTTATTCTTTCCTGGTACAAGGTTTACTTCAAAACAATATTCCTATAGTTATGAACAAGCAAGCTGTCCTTGCAGTAGATGAGTGTCCACTGTCATGGGACAAAATGTTGACAATAGGTTTGTGATAAGTGCAAATGATGAATTTTCTGCCCCAAATATAATGTTAGAAGTGGTAGACTCTCCGCTCACATGTTAACGGATCCTCTGTATTGCAGTGTTTTCTAATATGTTCAAAGTTCACAAAGCAAACGCTACATTCCATTCATTGTTATACTTCAACAGCATGAGCACTTGCACAAACTGTTATTCTAAGTTTTGCTCTGTGTAGAGTTTTAAAATGGGAGCGTTTAGCTACTAATTTTTTCATAGAATCAAATAGTTGCTATTGATTTGCAGCCTATTCAAACAGTTAGCCCTCTCATAATAAGTGTAAGAGGTTCCATCAGTTCTGCAAAGTTTACAATACGTTTACTGTAGTACTCCTAGTCCTAAAACTGATAACAATTTTCCTTAGAATTGATTGGAGGGCAGTTTTTAATATCAACCAACAACACAACCCTTGAGCAAGTATGGCCAAGTAGCTCAACTTATTTTTTTTTAACACAGTGCATTTGTTAGCTCTCCACACTAGGCGACTTTTGCAGAAGCAAGGAAAATTGTCTTATTACCTCCAAGTAATTCTAGATGAAAACTAAGATATCTTGGAACACTTTTAAACAAGAGTCCAAATCTTAAAAAAAAAATTATACATGCCTATTTGAAGAATGGTTGAGACAGAAACGAGCACTAAAGACATTAATTTACTAGCAATTTAAACCAATAGTGTAAGGGAGTATGGCTTGAGACCAAGTGTAATAGCTACCTGAGTCTGCTGCTCCTCAACCAACCCTGGATTAGTGGAATTAACAAGCACCACTCGTGCTGCTAAACATGGTAAATTGTGTGGCAAAAGACTTAGCCGACTTCCACAATCTGTGGGGATTGGTGAGGTTTGTGTTGCAATGGATGCAAGCAGCATTTCAACTCCTCGCAGCAGAGCTGAACGAAAGCAGTATAGTGGCTATGTACGGTGAGATGAATTTGACTCTGACAGCACTCAGCTCTTTCGAGGACTTTGTCTCAACAGTAAGACTTTAGTTTCCCTGATCATGTGATCTGTTAGAGGGCTGCTTCTTTTATCTGTTCTTTGCCGCACATTCAAATATTTGCTGGCTCTATATACTTGCTCTGCTCCGCTGCATTTATATAGGCTTTACACATCTGTTTTGCTGCACTCATAGACTTTTCTCTCCCATATTTGGATTGGGCAGAGTTTTGCTCACAATGTTTCCTTCAACCATAATGCTTAAACTTATGCCCTAAAACACACAAAGATGTTTATGCTCGCATCACTTCAACAAAATGGTGGCCATCATTTTATCTTTAAGTTTCTCTTCTAGGGGCCTCGTACATTACGTGTGCTGATCCTTTATTCTTTCAGCTGCATGAATGCTTTACTTTGCTTTTTCTGTGATACGCTGAAGTTTCTTTGTGCTATGACCTCATCAAACTCCTTGCACTCATTGCTGATATGTGGATTATGAATACTCTTCTCCCAAAGAAAATACTGAATGGATGAGACTGTAATATTTGGGCTTCCTGATGTGGTCCATTAGGTTTGATCTCTCAGCATTTTGTGTTCTATTCCTGACTTAAAGTGCTTAAAATGGGAATTTCATAATTTTACAGTAGATTAATCTTCGGATGTCTCATACTTGTATATATGTGCTGCCTGACACATGCTAATGTGCCTGTTAATATTGGAGAGTATTTGATCTAATTAAAATCTAGTTATACTTTTAGTACTGTTGATTAATAGAAATCGCAGATCACAAACTAAAGAGATAAAAGATAAAAAGCAAAATCAAGATCCCAAAGAAAATAAGGCAAATCTTAAGTTCCCAAAAGTGGAACCACTTCTCATTGACTCTATGGTTAAGCCAACAAGAGATCAGAGTGCTAATCTTGATATTATGTTAAAACACCTTGATGCTGTTCTTGACTTGTCTCAAGAGACCAAAACAAACATGGACACTATGCATCAGGAAATAAAAACAGTACAATCTGATTTTAGAAAGCTTGCAAATAAGCTTACAGATACGGAATCTAGGATTGGCCTAATGGAAGACTCTTCTATCTTGGAAAAGAAGGGGAGTGACTCTATCAACAATAGAGTGAAAATGTTATCTATAGAATTATGTGAACTTGAAGATTGTAGTAGGAGTGTGAATTTGCATGTTCGTGGTCTGCCAGAAAACGCAGAGATTTAAGTCAACTCTTGCACTGAATTTCATGAAACCTGGATACCTCACATAGTTATTTAGTTTAATAGAGACTTTGAAATAAAATGGGCTCAAAGAGTACCTACGGTTAGACCTAAACTTCAAGCGGACTCCCGAAACTCTAATCCACAAACTGTGTTCTTTAGATCACACAGAAATAATAGTAGCACAAGTACAAAATGTTCAGTGGAATGGCTCCAGCATCAGTAGTATCCAAGACTGCTGTAAAGAAATGTTTTCCATCAGGAAAGAATTTCTTGCAGTGCAACAGAAACTGAGACAACTCCATTCTTTTAGGTTTTGTTGGCCCAACAGATTGCAGATCACTGTCAGAGGTGAGGCTATGTTTATCGAACCAGATGTTCCACAAGACTTTCTAGACGCTTCATTTGTTTCGGAGATGTTATCCTGAGCCCATAAAATGGTTGAGCTTTGAACTGCACTTGTTTTATGGTACACCTCTTTCTTTCGTTTGAATGCTATTTATAATATGGCCATTCAATGATAGTGTTTTTTACTGTTATGACTATTGTAGTATGAGGCGAGACAGGGAGTTACGTTTTCACTTTGTTTCTCTTCTTTACTCAAACTACTTTTGTTTGCCTCTAACTGTATGGGGAGGTGGGCTGATAAATATCTAACCCTATGATTGTGATGTTCTATTTTAATAGTGTGTTTTAGTTGCATATGATTGTTACCCAAGTGACTTTTTTTTTTTTTTTAGTTAAGGATCTTGTTTTTAACAGTGTATTCTGATTGTTCTATTGTAATTTTTCCACCTTTTATATAGGTCTAATTTGATGCTTTCCTTTTTATTTCAATAAGAATACAACTTTGCATCCTTAATACATTTGATGGGTTGGCCAGCTTATGTACGATCTCAGTATCTTTATTCTCAACAGCAACCTCAGTGGGTTTCTTGGCTAATTTGGCCTGGCTTGCTTGTGGCCTTTAAGTTCCTATTCAACAGGGGTTGAGGGAAATGCACCTTCAGCACATTTCAGGGGTTCGGTGGTGGGTAAGTTTCAAAGGAATGCTTTCACTTTTGTTGCATTTTTGCTACTTTGCCTCTTTTTTGGCTTTTTCTTTGTTTCTATTCCTCTGTTATACTCTTTAACTCTCTTCTTTCTCTTCAGGCTACTTGTTTCTTGTGCTGGTTTCACTTATATTATTATTGGCTGAGGTTTGTGGATCTGTCTTAGTTTTCAGAATTATTTAGGCTTAAATTATTTATACACAGCCTATTGATACCTATTGAGGGATACTCCACTGCCCTCACACTTAATAGAATTATAGGTTTATGGAGGTTTTTTACAGCAATGTCATGACTTCCTCCAGTAATATACTCTTTTAAAATCAAAAGGTCTCAACTGCCCAGTTACAGGACATAATATTGTAGGCTATTGTAGCACATAGAAAAGTGGATTTATTACTTCAGGAAATGCACTTGAATACTATACATGATGCTAAATTCTATAGTCCATGGATTGAGGATATTGGTGTATCTACTGTGCTGAAAGAAAAATGGTTATTACACATGTCTAAAAAATCTGACCTGACTGTATTATCATACATACATGAACAAAATGGTAACTGCCTTATTTCTAAGGTCATGAAAAGTAATCTTGAATTGTTTATTGTGAATGTTTATGCACCCGGTGATAATGCAACAATAATTTTGGATAGAATTTGACAGACACTAGCAGAACTTCTGGTTAATCTCCAGATAGTTCTTGGTGATTTTAACATGCCAGCGGATGGCACCTTTGGTAGAATTTCAGCTTGTAAATTCTTGGTCTCTACCTCTCATAAACAGATGAAGCTTTATTGCAATAATTATGCCCTAATTCATGTTTTGAGCTTATTTAATCATGTGGGTTGTGACTATACCTTTTATTCTCTCTGCACCACTCATTTTCCAGACTAGATTATCTATTGACTAGTCCCCTTTGTGCAGCTCATTCTCCAACAATTGAACCTATTATAAATTCAGAATCATGCATGCAGATCTTTAAAACTTGATTTGGTTGACTCTTCACCCATTTCTCGACAGTGGAGACTAAATTATACTTATTTGACAAAAAAAACATTAAGATTGCTCAAGCGTTTGATAACTTCTTTTTGTAGAAATCCATATTTTTGTCACTTTACCATGGACTAGTTAGGATGCTCTTAAAGCTACATTAAGAGGGGTAATCATACAGCAAATGTCCTTAAAGAATAATTTGTCTTCTGCTCGTCTTGTGGTGCTAGAAATAGAGAGCTCATTTAGACAAACAGCTTTGATATACAAAAGGTTCAGATGTCTTACCTATCTACTTGCCTTACAGTTAGAGTATAATAACATTTTAAGTAAGAGCTAAAAAAAAATGGCTAGATGTGGCTAGTTCTAATAAAGCTTGCAATAGGAAAAAGGCAGTTAAAATGTTAGCAAATTATTTAAAATATACAAAATTGAAATCTCTCAAGTCAGCAGTAAGAATCTCTGAGGATATGGTGATCTCTGCTATGCAATGTATTCTTGGGACTTTTAAATCGTTTAAGGAAGAATTATATAGCTCATAAATTGGCTTTCTCTGCTGCTACAAATAAATATCTAAAGACATGTAATCTTCCACACCTTTCCCAAGAAGATGCTCTTAATATTAATAGCCCAATAAATAATGATGAAGTCATTGCTGCTGTACAATATTTTAAAACTGGGATGTCTCAGGGCCTGGATGGCTATATTGCTAAATGTTATTAACTCCTTCTAGATGAAGTGATTGAACCTCTATTTGCTGTTTATCAATATGCTACTTCAGGCTCCATAGTCAGATCGGACACAAGTTAAAATTGTTATCTCAAAAGAAGGAAAAGCTCATTTAAATGTTAAGAATTATAGACCGACAACTGATAAATCTTGACTGCAAAGTTTATGCTAAAGTTATGGTAAGTAGACTGAACTCTGATATCTTGCAACTAATTAGTATTTCACAAACTTTTCTTAAAAGGTAGACTTGCTTTGGCTAATATTACATTATTCTGTCATGTTTTAGAAAGTCATATTGTCACTTACCCAACTGCAGCATTGGGTCTTGATGCAGATAAGGCATTTTATAAAATATATTGGCCTTCTGTAAATGCAGTCCTACATAAATACAGATTGAGACAAGTTCAAATGAATGGTTTTGGCTATATACTCTAACCCAACAGTGAAAATTTGAGTTAATGGTAATTTTTCACAATCATTCCCATTATCTCCAGGTGCTCGTCAAGGCTGCCCGTTATCTCCGCTTCTCTTCCTTTTGGTTATTGATCCCCTGATTGCTTCCTTTAGGTACAATCTTGGTAAACCTGGATTTTTTTTCCCCAATCAAGAAGACGTGGTGGTGGCATAGGCTGTTGACATGTTACTGTTTATGAGGAAAGCTTCTCAAGCTCTCCCCATCATTACGATGGAGATTGAGAGATACTCAGTAGTAGCAAGATATCCTTTAAATGGAGGTAAAACTGAAGTCTTAAGCATCCACTGCACTTCTGAATTGATTGACATTATAGGTTTAAAAATAACTCTCTTAATTAACTTTATAGCAAGTATGCTCCTGATTTTCCTTTGGGCCTCCTTTTAAAGGCAGTGGATAATGTTTTCTGAGTTTCTTTGGAAAGGGAAAAAACAAGAATAGCCATGCCCACACTAAAGATAAATCTCTTGGTGGTATTAATCTCCTTGATTATCCAAGTTATCAGTCAGCATTTCTAATAAAACAAGGCTCTTGTTGGTTCCATGAGGGCATAGCTGTCCACCCCCATAGCTTTAAATAGAAACAAAGTTGTTGGATCCTTTGCCACTTAGTGCCACACTTTCAATGCATAATCTGGCTAAACTTTCTCTGGAGCACTCTAAACACATTCAATTGGGCACAGATGTGAACTTGTTACAATTTGATTAACGGCTTAATCTTCGGATGGTAGGGACTGCTATGGCTTCCTTGTGGTGTTACCACCAGAATAAACTAGATAGATTACCATAGAATAAACTAGATAATTTTTATTCTGGAAATCATGGGAAATTAAAGGAATTAATTGTGTGGGAGATCTTGGTACTCGCTTATGCCCATTCCGTTTTCTTCTCTTGTACAAACATCTTAATCTTGAGGATATCATATTTGATCACCCACCATATACACCTTTGTTGCCCAGCATCTTAGATACTTTTTGGAAAAAAGAACATTCTGCTTCTCATATTTATAAGGTTTTAGAATTGCCCAAAAATAATTTACTTGGATCACTCACTCAAAAACGAGACCAGGATTTTAACTCTTTACATATTACAATTAACCCAGATACTGAGTGGGTAAAAATTTGGCAATCAACATTTTGTACTAAAAACACACTCATTGGTACAAACCAGAATTTGGTCCAAACACAAGAAATTTTGGACACCTTCCAAACTTCATAAGATTGGTGTCATTGTAACAAATACATGTTGGGGCTGTGAAGACGATATGGGGGATCTAGAACATAGTTTTCAGCTTTGCATACCATCAAGTACGCTGACCCTCTGGTTAAAAAAAAAAAAAAAAAAAAACATTGCTAGGCAAATAGACATGACAGTCATTTTCATGGGCATCGATCAAAATGCCCCTAATGTCCAGTTGTTGGTAACATGGTCTCTAGTTGCCAGGGGTATGCACCCAGCCTAAGTAGGGATCACCACTCTATTCAGGGTAAGTAGGATACAGACTTACAAATTAATTCATGCTCACCCTCTGGTAGCTTGGCGCAGAGCAGGCAGGCTTATCTAAAGAGGCAATGCACAAAGTATTTGTGCAACACACAGTAACACAATGAAAACACTACACCAGGTTACAAAAATAGATTGTATTTATTAGTATAAATCAAGACCAGGGTGACTAATTCAATACGTAGATGAGATATACATTTTTGAAAAAATAATTAAGTGCTTAGAAACCAATAGTGCTTTTCAGGGTTACTTCAGGTTGCCTGGACCAGGGTAAATTCAAGAGTTCAGGCCTGAGCACAATGGAGCACAGGTCAGCTACAGGACCTATGCAGGGCCTGTTGAGAAAAGTACCTTAATCCTGGTCACAGTCACAAGATGTATCAATTCCTCATGCAGTGGTGACGATTGGTCTATTCCCAAGGTGAAGCGCCAGTGCTGCAAAAGGTTTTGTCCAAAGCCGGAGTCTTGTTTCTCCCAACAGTGAAAGCATGCACTGATCTTCTTTCAACAGTACCAGTGATGCAGTGGTTCTGATGCGGCTACAATTTGATGGTGAAGCGCTGATTCCAAATGCAATGCAATAGTTCTTCTCCTGCAAGAATGGTGGTGCATTGGTTCTACCTTTCACAGTAGACGATGTGACCATTCTTACTGGAACAAGTATCTAAGTTCACTTCCAGTGAAAAAGGCATAGGGGCAGGGGTAGAGACTTTGATATCCTGGAGTCTCAAGCAACAGGAGGCAACCCAACAAACCCTAGGAGATCACTTTGGGTTACACACAGTCTAGCTCTCTCTCAGCAAGCTCAGAGCAGCAGGACAGCACAGCAGGAAAGCAGTGCTTCCAGGTCAGAAGCACAGCAGAGTAACAGTCCGTGGTGCAACACAGCAGTTCTTCTGACACAGTTAAGTTCTAGGTCCAGAGCTGTCTACTTTGGTGGGATCAGAGACCCAGTACTTATACCCAAAAGTGCCTTTGAAGTAGGGATGACTTCAAAGAAGGGTATTTGAGGTGCAGAAGTATCCTTTATTCCTCAGTCCTGGCTCCAGACTATCAGTAGGGGCAACCAGCCTGTTGTGTGGGGACAAGAACAGCCTACTCATGTGTCATCCACCCCCATTCCTGCCAAGAAAGAGTCATCAGAATGCACATATACAATCAGACACTCCTAACCATCTTGTTTGTGGCACAAAGTGTAGCTGTCAACCCACCCCAGATGTGTATTGGAGATAGGTTGCAGACAAACAGAGCTGTAAAATCCGAGAAATGCTTTCTTTCTAAAAGTGACATTCCTAAAATAGTAATGTTAAATCTAACGTTATCAGTAAAGAGGATTTATCATTGCTATTCCAGTTATATGAAATCTGACATAGCTTCTCCTTCTCAATCAAGAATAACTGCTTAAAATGGATTCTGGAATTCCAAATAATCTATGAGAGGTGTAGGCCTAACAGTTGTAGGCCAAACAGAAAGCGACTTTGGGAGTTACTCACTACCAGGACATGTAAAAACTGAACATACAGGTTCTACCTTTTAGTTACATTGCACTCTGCCCTACTGACTACCTAGGGCCTAACTTAGGTGTAACCTATATGTAATAAAAGGGAAGTTTAAGGCCTGGCAATTGGTTTTAAATGCCAAGTCGAGGTGACAGTCAGACTTCACACACACTGCAGTGACAGGCCTGAGACCTGTTTAAAGGACTACTTAAGTGGGTGGCACAATCAGTGCTGGTGGCCCACTAATGGCATTTCATGTTCAGGTCCTGGGTGTATTGTATAGCACTTTACAAAGGACTTAAATATTAAATATATTTAAATATGCCAATTGTGTATACACCAATGTTACCGTGTTTAGGGAAGAAGCACATGTACTTTAACACTTTTCAGCAGTGGTAAGGGGCTCAGAGTCCTAGAGCTTAAAAGAAAAAAAAGAATCAAGAATGAGGCAAGCAGGCAAAATGTTTGGGAGAAGATCACGTCAAGGCTGACAGGTATAATAGCAGTGCTTGCATTTCTTTTGCAACATCTCTAAGAACATTTTCAAAATATTTATTCGTATTGATGGTAATAAGGGACACACTCCACAATAAAATACAACTTGTTTCCTGGTATGTGGGTCACAGACATGGCTGCAACAAAATGATTGAACATTATTACCACTCACTGCTACCAACTCCATGTTCTTTAGTTTTGCACAGTCCTTCTCTCTAGCAGTCAAACTCAATTAGGAAACTCCACTCTTTGGAACTTTCTTGTCCTCTCTACGTACTTTGGCAAAATGCTCCCTTTTGCCACACGTTTTAAACCCATTGATTGTAGCAGGACAAACCAAACATGAAGTCAAAAGGAAATGGCTACAACACTGATAGCAAGACATCTTTTATTTTTAATCCTGTCCTATTTAACATTTAAAAGTATTACTGTTGATAGCTGACATCTCACTTGGTCGCTTTTCAGGCCTAACTTCATTTACTTCTATAATCCAAGATGTAGGAAATTGGAATATTAGTAGAGTGGGGGAGAATCCACCTCCCAATAATAATCAATCCTTGTCAGGGTGAACCACAAATGTCACTACACTTGTGATTTACCCCTCTGGTAGTTTGGCACAAAACATACTTAGAAGCAATGTGTAAAATATTTATGCAACACTCAAACAGTAATAAAGTGAAAACTAGGGGTGCGCCCACAGAATTAGCAGAACTTGTATGATGGAATTGTTTTTCCCCAAGGCTCCAGAACTGAGCAAGATTTAGCATCCTCCAGCGCAATTTTCCAACACTGGTAGTCTGTCAGAAGGCTGGTTGTTGAGTAGATTTGCTACTGCTTAGGTAGATTTTCTACTTGAGCTACAGCACAATTTGCTCAAATGCCTGTGCATTCTTGCACCCACATAATGCCGTTTGTGCAGATTTTTCAGCACTGCTTGTGCTTTTGGCAGTTAACTGCAGCAGCACACGCATATTTTCAACCCGTTGGCAGAACTCTGTGGAATCTTGCTGAGTTTGTATGTAGCTCCATGGAATTCCATGAATGAAACTGAGTTCTGCCCAACGCTAGTGAAAACACAACCCAAGATAAATCTAATAAATAGACACAGAGATGAATTTTAAAAGTTTGAATGAAAAATAGAACCAAAAAAAACACAAAGCGGCAACCACAGTTGCTTCGCTAGACCAGGTCAAACATTAAGGTCAACCACGATTGGGTTTGGCTCAGCTAGAGAGACCAGGTTTGTTTTGATGGAAAGTTTACCTTTCAACTTAGAAATTTATATGGAGAAAGTCCTAGATAAGTCGTAGGTGGGGCAAGCTGGATCTGAAAGAGGGCTCAACAAGCGGGTTGCTAAAGAGCAGGGTCCTGGTATGGTTAATGACTAGGGCCTGGTTAAGAGTTCCTTGTAGTATTCTGACCCATGAGCAAAGTTCACTTTACGCATTGGTCTGAGTTAAGAGTTAAGATGCATTTAATACTTCCAAAAATTATCAGATGCATTAAATAACACTTTTTTTTCATTCAATTTCGGCAGGTCAAACCTTTCAAAATTTAACAGGGGAAAATGTACAATAGTTATTGTTATGCAGATTTAGGTGTGCTAGACAAGTGTGCATCTTTCTTCCAAAGAATTTGTAAAAAGTGTTATTTATTGTTCCTGATAAATAAGGTACAATGTGGGTGGCATCATTATTTATCGGCGCAATAAATAACACTTTTGATTGTAAGCAGGCCCTATGGCAAGAAAGCCCTGCCCACGAAGGCTTCACAATGCTTCCTGCTCAGCATCAGTGCTGATGAATCCTCAACATTCTGACTTAGAAACTTTTCTTGAAGTCAGATCTCCTTCAGTGGGGCAAACTGATGCCAACAGGTGATTCGACAGCCGTGGCTTTGACAGTGATAGGAATCTCAAATAGTTCTCCAGGCAAAGCATTTCTAAGACCCACTTGGAGTTTGGGGACCGGAGGAGTACACTCTAACACCAGCTGAGGATTGAAGACCTAGGACGCATCACTTTGAGTTTAAGTTAAAGCCAGCAGCATGGTCTAGGACAGGTCCAGTTGGTGCTGGGCAGGCAGTTACAGGAAAAGGGGCTTTGGAAGCTAGTTGTGCCCCTATAGCTCTAGCAGGTGGTCAACTAGCTGAGCCTTGGAGTCAGTTCTGGGATTCTGGGTTTAAGGCAAGAAGGTTCTCATTATTCAGGCAGCAGAGCAATTCTCCACAGGTCCAGGATGTGTTTTGAGGAGGGTACTGGGGACATCAAATTTATGAATGGCGCCAGCTGGTTGGTGGGTAAATCTCTTGGCCACTCCCTAAATAAGTGTTCCCAGAGATGACCCTACTCATGTTTCCAACACTTTGTGGGTGTTTTGCTGTAAACTGTTCCCAGTGTCTTCTCTACCTAAATCCAACATGGCACAACCTTTCCTCCTCTGGTCAAAGCTCTCTGTGCTCAGCAAAAGATGTGATAACGGGCAACCCACCATAATGGTAACTTCAAATAAGTTCTAGAGTGGCTCTATCCTCCCATTGGGTTTGGAGACAAGCTGACTAGCAAGACAAAAAAGAGGCATGTCTGTGTGAGCTACACCTCCAGTGACAAGATAGGCATCCTTCGAAGCTCAGGAGATGGCTAGTCTCACCCATAAGGCCTTCATCCTGCTCAAGGACTGTAAACACCTCTTCAGACCCAAGCCCTTTGACCTCTGTCTGGGAGCAATCCACATTTCACTGTAAGGGAGCCATCAGCATTCAAGTGACACTGGCACAAAAGGCCCATTTCTGCTTGGGCAGAAAAATTACAACTTTCTACGAATGCCATTTTCAAATTTTTTAGAAATGGGGTCTTTGGCTGACAGTCAGGTTACCCCCTGTCTAAGCAAGGACCCTCACTCTAGTCAGGGTAAAAGATTCACCCACTGCTAACCCCTGCTTACCCCTTGATAGCTTGGCAGAGTAGTAGGCTTCACTTCAGAGTGCAAGGTGTAAAGTATTTGTACGAACACACACAGTAACTTAATGAAAACACTACAAAATGACACAACACAGGTTTAGAAAAATAGGAAATATGTATCTAAACAAAACAAGACCAAAATGACAAAAATGCACAATACACAAGTCAAGTTATCAATTAAAAAGCATAAGGAGTCTTTATGTAGTTTAAAACACACACTAACACCGTTAGTGTGAAAAAGTATCTTGGGTGCGTCAAAAATAACCCTGCACAGGAAAGTGTGTGTCAAAAAGGGCTTGCTATGCGCGATTCCACTCACGAGCGGGACCTTGCATCATTTCTCCTTTTGTCACATCGGGCGCGTCGTTCCTTCTCTCCGAAGGAGAGCGATGCGTCGATCTGGTCAGCATTCTCAGGTCCGGACAGGCCTTGTGTTTTTACATGCCCAACAGTATTTGCATCTGAAATCCAGCTGCACGATGAGCCGAAAACCACGCAGCGTGGGTTGCGATCTCCCAGCCTCAGTCAGCGATGCTGCACCTCGTTTCTCCTGCTCCGTGCATCGATTCTTCGGTCGAGTGTCCGGCGAGCATCGATTTTCAGCTGGTGGCGTGTAGTTTCTTCAGCCGCAGATCGGAGTTGCGTCGATCTTTTCTCTGCATGACGCTCTCTGTGTGGATTTCCTTTTCTTTAGGTTGCCAGCTTCTCCTTTCAGGGTTCCAGGAACTAGATGGGCACCACAGGGCAGAGTAGGAGTCTCTCCAGAGACGCCAGGTGCTGGCAGGGAGAAGTCTTTGCTGTCCCTGAGACTTCAAACAACAGGAGGCAAGCTCTAAATCAAGCCCTTGGAGAGTTATTCTCAAGATGTAGGGCACACAAAGTCCAGTCCTTGCCCTCTTACTCTGGCAGAAGTTGAAACTGCAGGATAGCTCCACAAAGCACAGTCACAGGCAGGGCAGCACTTCTCTTCAGCTCTTCTCCAGGCAGAGGTTCCTCTTGTTTCCAGAAGTATTCTAAAGTCTGTGGTTTTGGGTGCCCTTCTTATACCCAATTTCTCCTTTTTGAAGTAGGCCTACTTCAAAATAAAGTCTCTTTTGACTGTGAAATCCTGCCTTGCCTAGGCCAGGCCCCAGACAGTCACCAGGGAGTCGGAGACTGTATTGTGTGAGGACAGGCACAGCCCTTTCAGGTGTGAGGGACCACTCCTCACCTCCCACCCCCCCCCCCCCACCCCCCCATCACAGAAGGCTCATCAGGAAATGCAGACTACACTCCCTTTGTATCACTGTCTTATGTGAGGTGCAACCAGCCCAACTGTCAAACTGACCCAGACAGGGAATCCACAAACAAGCAGAGTCACATAAATAGTATAAGCGAGAAACAGTGCAACAGTGAAAAACTAATTTGGCAATATTTCACTGTCAGGACATATAAAACACATTACTATGGCCCTCATTCTGACCTTGGCGGGCGGCGGAGGCCGCCCGCCAAAGTCCCGCCGTCAGATTACCGTTCCGCGGTCGAAAGACCGCGGCGGTAATTCTGACTTTCCCGCTGGGCTGGCGGGCGGTCGCCTTCAGACCGCCCGCCAGCCCAGCGGGAAAGAGGCTTCCACGATGAAGCCGGCTCGGAATCGAGCCGGCGGAGTGGAAGCTGTGCGACGGGTGCAGTTGCACCCGTCGCGTATTTCACTGTCTGCACAGCAGACAGTGAAATACATGTAGGGGCCCTCTTACGGGGGCCCCTGCAATGCCCATGCCAGTGGCATGGGCACTGCAGGGGCCCCGCGACCCCCCTACCGCCATCCGGATCCCGGCGGTCCGACCGCCGGGATCTGGATGGCGGTAGGGGGGGTCGGAATCCCCGCGGCGGTGCAGCAAGCTGCGCCGCCGCGGAGGATTCAATGGGGCGGCGGTACACTGGCGGGACCCCGCCAGTGGTGCCGGTCCGACCGCGGCTTTACCGCCGCGGTCGGAATCTCCATTGGAGCACCGCCGGCCTGTCGGCAGTGCTCCCGCGGTCCTCCGCCCTGGCGGTCAAAGACCGCCAGGGTCAGAATGACCACCTATATGTCCTACTGCAACCATACACTGCACCCTGCCCTTGGGGATACCTAGGGCCTACCTTAGGGGTGCCTTACATGTAAGAAAAGGGAAAGTGTAGGCCTGGAAAGTGGGTACACTTGCCAAGTCGAATTTAAAGTTATAACTGCAGACACTGCAATGACATGCAGTGTCTGCAGTTATGACTTTAAAGACCTGATTACAGAGCTACTTATGTGGGTGGCACAACCAGTGCTGTAGTGCACTAGTAGCATTTGATTTACAGGCCCTGGCACCTCTAGTGCACTTTACTAGGGACTTATTAGTGAAGCAAATATGCCAAGCCTGGATAAGCCAATTACATACACATTTTGTAAAGGAGCACCTGCATTTTAGCACTGGTTAGCAGTTGTAAAGTGCCCAGAGTAACAAACCGCATAAACCGGAGTCCAGCACACATCAACAACCTGGGGAACAGAGGCAAAAAGTTAAGGGAGACCACGCCCAGGGTGGAAAATCTATCAAAAATAGCAATATATATTGAAACTTGATAAATTGGATTTTAAATTACTATTAAAACGAGTCCTCGCCCATTATCTAGCTACTCTCAAATTAAAGTTAAGCATTATAAATTGCTATAATGCAACCCTGTGTTTTCCAATCAAAGCATTAAAAAGCAAGGTTTAGGCGTGGCAGAAAGTGTATTTTGCTTGGCTGGGAAGGCATTTTTAAACTGCCAACTCAGGCTGCTTTTGGCAAACCTGGAGAGCTTTTACAGTGCTGTTTCAGTGGGTGACGCGATGGAAGTTGCAGCCCCGTGACTGCTTTATTTTCCACCCATGAGTACATGTAGTCCCATAAACTAGAGACTTGAAAGTAAATTAAAAGTGCCAGTTAGAAATATGCCAATTTGAGCAGATTTAAAAGGGAGACCACACGCACTTGCTCACTGGTTAGCAGGAGTAAAGTATGATAGGTCCTATGGCCAGCAAACAAGGGTTCAGCAAAAGGCTGCAAAAATCTGAGATTATAACCCACAAAATTTGGTCTTTTCCATCACAGAACATAGATTGTTTGGTTAGGCATGGTTATCACTTCATTAGATTTAGGATTATCCATTATACACAATGTTTCCTGCTTTTCTTTGGAATTGGTATTGACCATCAACTGGTTTTAACATTTTGGCCGAAGCATAAACATTTACATGTATTTTCTAGCTCATACAGCCTAAGGAACTCATTGAGCGTTTGCATTCTAGTATAGAAATGACGACGTCTAGTGTTGAATAATTTGTGTGTAAATCATTTTTATAACGTTCGCATGTCCTCTTCAAAATCATTCAGTTCACCTGCACCTTCAGCGGGAACAACTGTCATGTCCTGAATATTTCCTGGAAATCTGAGCCTAGACAGTGTAATATGTATTTCTTTATATCAGTTGGCATCTCATCTGCTTCAGTTGTTACTAAATATGAAAAATTCTTAATTTGTTCTTTTCCATGGTATTGTTGGGTCCCCTTTGCACAGAAGGATTTGTTTGGTGGATCTCATTGCATGAGGGAAAATGGTAGTTTGCACACAAATCCAAAACTTTAGAAATTAGGGTACTCTCGGCCCTATGATAACTTGTCCCAATAAAATTCACTAGTATTAAGCTGAGGGCATTGACGTTCAATGGACTGCACTAAAATCACACTCGTGTAAGAAATGAAAAATTAGATGGAACAAGATGGTGCGTACAATGTATTTTAGTCGATTTGCAATTTCGTAGTAATAGTGCGTACATCGTAGAAGAATGCCAATGGTTTAAGGATTGGAGCGGTGAAATAAAACCGGCAATTGCAGTGAGGTTAAGCATAAAGTACATTCAGCATAAATGCGTTCACCTCGCAGAAAATCAATGAGTACATGTATTAGGTTTCTACTAATGTGCTTTTGTACATATTATGCGCGCACATCACAGTAGAAAAGCATCGTGTATGTCTTCAATTTGATGTGTGCTCTGTGAAAAATAAATGCATGTATAGCGCAGAAAATAAAACATCAAATAATTTTAAATGTGAAGTCCCGCTGTAGGCCACAAGATGATAGTGTATCATCGTATAAATTGGGACCGATGTAAAAAGGCTTGCAATCATGCAAGACGTTTTATGAAGAACTAAGCACGACTTCTTACACCTGGAGAGCAGTTTTTTTAAATGGGCATAGCGGTATTTTTTTACTCTTGCCAGGAGACTTCTTATTCAGGCCCTAATATTGTCATGAATGGATTATGGCAATTCCCTGTTTCTTAGTTCCCCTGGCTATGTGACAAGGAGACTGCAGGTATTGCAAAATGCGGCCGCGCGATTACTCGAGAATACACCCAGACATAAATCGGCAAAACCTGCTTTAGTCTCCCTCCACTTGCTTCCCATAAAGCAACGAATCAACTTTAAGTCCCTATGTATGACACACAAAGCCCTTCATAACAAGGGCCCCAAATTTCTTTGGTAAAACACTTAATTTTATGTCCCAGCAAGGACTTTGAGATCTCATGCTCCCCTGCTGGTTCACACTCCTCGATTCAAGAGAACTATATGGGGAGGTAACTCCTTCTTAGTTAAAGCTCAGTGGCGGCCAGCAGCTTTGGAAGGGGGGCGGGCGGGGCATGCACGCACACACACACACACACTCATTCTTTCACACACAGACATGCACGCTCCTCCATTTACTCATTCCATTCAAACAAGCACGCACGCACCAAGCATTCATTTTACAAGATCACACACATTCATTCTTTCACACACACACGCACGTACATCCATTAACAACACTCATTCCATTCAAACATGCACGTATAAAACATTCATTTTACAAGATCACACACATTCATTCTTTCACACACACACGCACATCCAATAACACTCATTCCATTCAAACATGCACACGCTCACCAAACATTCAATGTAAAACATCACACACACACACCTTTAGGCTCCAGGTCCCAGGAGGGTTGGGACTGCTGCCTTCCCTCATTGGCTGACCTGAGGTCAGCCAATGAGGGAAGGCAGCAGTCCCAGGCTAGTCACAGAGTGGGATTGGGTCAGTGAGGCTGCTGACCCCACCCCACTCTGTGACGAAGTGTCACTGATTGACACTCGCCCTGGGCGCGTCAGGGCTTAAACCTGAAGCGCCCAGGGAGAGTGTCAATTGGTGACGCTTTCCTCGTCACCCAGGGGAGGGCCTTGAGGCACCTTTGCTGGGCCGAGGAGGTCACGCCCATAGGAGCTGTGATCTCCTCAGCCCAGCAAAGTTCAGCTCAGGCTGCCAGGAGTCTGAGCAAATTGTGCATGTCTGCTCCTGGCTGCCCGACCTGAACATGAAGAGTGTCTGTCAGGCTGACCTTTGTTCAGCCTGACAGACACTCTTCATGGGGTGGGGGGGCGTGGCCCCTCCGCCCTAAAGGACGGGCCGCCACTGTTAAAGCTGCACACCTCTGGAACTCCCTCCCCTTAGAACTCTGACGAGAACATCTAGGAGTACCTTTCCGTAAGAAACTGAAGACTGTTATTCTCATCATAGTTTTTTCCTTGGGATTATGCTCCGCGCTTTGACTTACCTTTTTAGCGCTGGAAGGCCCTCTGGTAGCAGTGCGCTCTATAAATTTCTTAAACTACACTGTGATGCACGTATAAAAAACAAAAAGGAGGCCGCACAATTAAAATGCTCTGGCTCTCTAAAAAGAAATGCAAATCTTCGAAGTATACAAGTATGTGCACAAGATTTACTGGTACCAGTGCGTTTGGCAGGAGAATGTCATGCTATTAGTTGCGGTCAGTGCTTAATATATCACAAAATAAGTGCCAGGGCACTCATCACTGCAGCCTGCTCAACCCAATTCCCCTGCCAGTGCTGCCATTGACGGTCTCAACACGAATGCTCATCATAACACTAATATAAATGTGACAATTCAGCCTATTCTGGGCTCCCAACGCTATGAGAATGCCTTCGAAGGCGGGAATTAGTCATGCTTAAGGTATGTTGAATTAACAAACAACCATTATGCTCCTCTCTAAATCAGACAAGCATGGCCACCATGTGACAATGTGTCACAAGAGTTGGTGTAGACAATCAGGTGCCAGTGCCAACCACCGGAAACCACCAGCTCAAATTAGGCACTGGTGTCGGGTTAGTCCTGGAATGGAGAAACACTGGAGTTCCTAGGCACCAGCTTCCAATATAAAATCAAAGTTCACATTTGCATGTGGCTAGGTCTAATCTCTGGTGGCATAGTGGGTAAAAGAACGATGGTTTTGAATTTTTCCCTGCACAATTGCTAATGATACGCTTATTGCAAGCGGTTTTCCCATCCCCTTTTGTGTGTTTGATAAAGCATATAATGTACATCAGCATTACCTATAGGCACAGACCAAAAAGAAAAACAAAGTTGCAATAAAAAAAACGGGCATTGGCAAAGCCGATGTTCGGCCTCGACTGACTTATAGCTGTAAAAAATGAAAGCATTATAAATTTAGTAAAATAATATATGTAGTTTTTCAGGTTTCACCGTCGATTTGCACCATTTTCCTAATATGTATATGTATATAATGTATTTAATGATGTTGGACTTGTTCCTCTGTGCAGGGTCACTCCCAACTTTTTGCCTTCACCCCTCCTAATGTCTGAATTGGTTATTGTTGGCTTGTAGGATTCTGTGCACTCTACCACTGCTAAATAATGCTAAAATTATTGTGGGCTCCCCCTAAAAAATGGTGCAAATGGCTTACACATTATTGGGACATTTAATGTACTTGTAAGTCCCTCATATATGATACCACAAGTATCGTGAGCCTATAAATTAAATGCTACTAGCAAGCACCAGCACTAAATGTGCCACTCCGAGAAAGTAGCTTTTTTATCACATACCTGCCATTTCCACCTGTATTGCAGTTTCAAACAGGCAGTTCAACCTGGTGAAATAAACCTTTTCAGTCCAGTCCCTTCCTTTATAATATATGTGGGCCACCCCTAAAATAGGCCCTACACAGTCCATAGATCAAGGTGCATTGTTTAAAAAGTAGGGTACATGTTTTAAAGTTTTTTTTTTTTTTGTTTTTTTCATATCCTTTTCTTATAGTGAAAACTCCTATTTATTCACTACGGCAAGGCCTGACTCTATAAAAGGATAATAATGGATTACCTTATTACATATATAAAACGCAAACATTTCACAGAGCCAGTAGAAATGTCATGTTTGCACTCAAATTGTAATTTAAAACCCTGTTTAGTTGTAAAGTCGGATTTTCGATTACAATATGTGACATTTTCCTGCACTAAACTTTGAGGCCTTCTAGGAGTTTCCAGGTGCCTGGGCCTGTTAATTGCTCCCCTGTCAGGAATGTGTATTGGGCCCAGACAGTGAACAGCCCTGGGTGTAGTGGGAAAGGGCCACCCTGCTGGGATGGGTGGGGCAGAGCTGTTACCTGACCACTTATATTTCAAAGGGATGCTTCCAGCATACTCACAAAGAAACTTGTCACCAGTCTCATCACTCTATGCTTCTTGGAGCTTGGGCACAGGAAGAAAGGGGAAGGAAGGAACTTTCCAGAACAACTGAGCCACTCATCAGTACACGCCTGGTTCTGTGTACGTTAAAGCTGGGACTGCCTTGTTCCTCAGAGGACTTCCTTTCTACTTGAGGGCTGCCTTATGCCCCAGCGGACTTTATTGCGTGCTTGAGACCTGCTATGTTCTTCAGAGGACTGCCTTATTGCTACCAGAGGACTGCCCTGTTGCTTGAGCGTTGTGCTCCCAATGGACTCTGCTCCTTCAAACCTCCCATGCTCTCTGAGAAAGAAAAAACTGACCTGTTCACTTCATTAAAGACTAACCTTCTTCACTCCAAGGGTCAGACGGCTGACCTGTTCTGAGCTACAGGGACACAAAAAGCTCCAGAGGCCTTCCTGCAACTACCCAGCTAACCTGTTGTGACAGGCTCTGCACACTAGACTTTCAGCAGGACTTACGTGGTCGATGTATCCGGTCCTCACTCCATCACAGTTGGCCTGAACTTGTGACTTTCTCCCTGTCTGGCGTGACCAGGTACCCAGAGTTAGCAATGTGTGCTTCTTGGCGCTCTTTTTACTTAACCGTTCAAAATTGCATATGTCCGCATCTTCTGATTGAATTTAGTCTTTTTGGTTTCATTTTATTTATTCAATTTTACTCGGTTTGCTAAATTGGTGTGTGGTATCACTTGGGGTGTTTCCACTTTATTATTGTGTGCAGCATAGAAACTTAACACAGTTAAGCTTGACTACTATTGTGCCTAGTATCCAGAGGGCTAAGCACAGGTTAATTTAGTGACTTTTGTGGTTCACTTTGACAAGGATTTTGGTTGCTTCTTAAGGGTTTTCACCCCCTCAATCAAAAGCCTAATTTCTTAACAAACATTCTATGTGCATGTAGAAAGTGGCTTGAGGTATTCTTCTTTTTTTTTTTTTTTTTTTTTTTTTTCCACTATGTCCTTGAGAAATGTTGACCTTTTTAAAAACATATTGGATCCTTTCATTGTAGCATTTTATTCTCATCTTTTTAATGTCTGAAAAGCAGACTTTCATCACATTTAGTTATTTTTCAATCTTGGATTTGTTTTGTGTGTGTGTGTGTATATGTATATATATATATATATATATATATATATATATATATATATATATATATATATATATATATTCTCTCTCTCTTGTTTTATGCTGCAACAAGAATGTATTTGCTAACCATGGGACCAGAGTTTCTGCACAAGATGTAAAAGGTGTTCCTTCTTCCCAGAGTGACATGAGGGTGCTACTGGCAAACAAGCTAGGACCAGAAAAGCTGTACCTTTACTGCACAGCCAACAGATGTCCTCATAGAATAATGGAATTGCTTGAAAGCTGAAATTGCACTATACAGCCAAACGTTGTCCTCGGAACTATGCAATGGAGATGGAAAGCTGTAGTTGAGCTATAGTACTGCCAGATGTCATGACAGAAGATGGTTGACTGCAGTTGTACTAACGGTATGGTAACAAAAATTATAATAGAGCAGTAAGCGATGACTGAAGCTATGCTAAATAGTCTCTTATAAAAGATGAATGCAGGAGGAGGGGGAAGGGGGTGCATGACATTAAGAGGCTGTAAGCCCTGAGTCACAGCTCATCAAGTGTGAACAATTTACAGTTCATCCAGTTCAATGTTTTCCTTTCACTCTTTTTTTGCAACATTTGATTAACAACTATACAATAGTACAAAAGAGAGATCCAAGGCACTCGTGTAAATAACAAATCATTAATATTTATGTCTTATATCCGAAATCATCATCTTCTTGTCATTGGATTGTAACATCATACGTGTAATCAACAGTCAGCAGCTTGAATCCAATCTTCTGTTTATTATGGAATTGTTCCCAATTTCAATAATCGAAAAACAACGGCCAACACGTGTTTTTGTCATGCAAGTGGATAATCACACCGACTTCCTCAGGGCTGCGAAGGATATAATTATCCGTAACTACAAACATGAATTTAAAAACAATCTGTCAAATGACAGGATAGATGGTTTTAATCCTTCACCATCACCAAAAAGTGTTATAATAATTTACGGGTGAACTCCAATCTAAAATATTTTTAAAAACATCCTTATATTGCAATATATCGCCCTTAAGTAGAAACAAAAATTCTCTTTAATATATGCTATGACTATCCATTAGCTTAATATAAGAAAGAAGAGGGATATTCCCCGTGCGACAGCCTGCCAAAATACACACTTGTGAAAGAAATACCAAGAAAAATGAAGAAACCAACCCACCTACATCACCAGAAACCCTAGATGCCTAAAACTCCAATGTTCTCACCAAAAAGAATTATGAAAAGTGACCCCATCAAGATGGAGTGTCTGTGCTCTGATGCATACCTTAATGAGTTTTTAAATGGGATTGTTCCCAATTATGTGGTCAAAAAGTAACAGGCTTCTGGAACGATAATGTTCCGAACCAAATAATAAACGTACTCAGTCCGGTCTTCACAAGCGATCCCTTTACGTTCATCTAGAATGATAGCAAAATCACGGTCATCCAGACATAACCTATTATTACCCGTCATTACATGTAATTCTAAAATAACATCTACCGTGAAGAAACTGAGACTATCAAACGGGAGTTTTAACTTCACTCCATTGCCAGTGTGTACGCGAAAGCAAATGAGCGCAAACTCATGTTGATACACGCATTTAAAACGTGAGTGAAAAGTTAAAAAGGACTAACATCCCTGTTAATGGGCGCCATCTTAGAAGAGATGGTAAAACTGTATCTTCATAAGTAAAAAGTGAGAGGACTACCAAACTCTCATTATGGGCACCATCTCGGTAGAGATAGTGGAATCACTGTCATAAGTGTCCAAATTGCCCATATTTTAATATTCTTCCATAGTTTCTTAAGCTAAATCCAGATTTTCCTACAGCTATCTAAGTGCTAACGTGAAAATATTAATGCTGATATTAATTAATCCACACATATAATACCAGTAACTAGTGACTCCCGTACTGTAATGAGGGCGCCATATTGGTAGATATAGTAAATGTGTAAACTATACCTTACCCCAAGAAAAATCTCATTAGGGAAATAATCATGGTGTAAATCTTGCCTACTTCCATGTGAAACATGTCATGGCCGGATCAAGCCGTAGCGCATGCAAACAAAGTGTCTACAAATGAATCAACAAAAATGGGGATAGAAACTTAGATAGCCCGACTTAAATAACCCTATCTGTGAGAACCATGACTAGAAAACTGTCAGTATTTCACGAATGTGTGAGGCCCATCGCCCAAGAGTACCATCTCCTTGTGTACAAAACAGGTGGTTACGTTTTTTCACAAGTGAGTTGAGAGTTAAAGGCAATATTGACACCGGTGTGTCATGAATACCCATCGACCAGTGTCTGAAATAACTAAACTTGAAATATTGTTATCACAAAATTGTCAATAAGATAGTCACTCAAAACAATCATGCTTTTCCCATATAGACAGACTGAACAATGTAACATTACAATTCACATGAATCGTGTAGTTATAACTTACAAACAATATCATGATGCAAAAGCTAAGATAGTCTCACAAATAAAATAACAGTATTACCACATACAATAGTTGGTACATACATGATCATTATTCTGTATTGTAATAAGGAATCATGATTATTCTCCCAGAAAATATTCCATTTCATGGTTATTGTTCAAGCCATCCTCCACTGCTCTTAATTTCAAAATCCAGATGCATTCACGCCTCCTGAGGAACAGTTCCTGGTTCCCCCACGTGGATCCTTATGTATATGTACAATGTCGAGAAATTTTAAACTTTTCTTTAGACCTTGTTTAGGGCATTGTCTCATATGTACTACTATGGGGTAACGAATATCATCCTGTCTCAGGGCCCAGTAATGCTCACTTACTCTTGTCTTTAATGATCTAATAGTGCTCCCCACATAAAACAATATGCATTTGCAAACAATCATATATATCACAAAGTTACTATTGCAAGTAATGTTGGAAAGAATGTGAAATTCCTCACCAGTCTGGTTGCAAAAAGTAGACATTCCAGATCTTGTCCATTTGCACATTCTGCAGTGACCACATTTGTAGAAACCTTTATTACGAATAGTAAGCCAAATTTCCTTAGATTTTTTTGTTTATTAGGATAGCTGGGGCATAAGGTGCTCTTTAAGCTTTTACCCTTCCGTTATGTGAATAGTGGGTATCCAAAATGCAGCCCTTCAAATTGACATCTGCTGATAATACATGCCATTGTTTGATCATACATCTGCGTAACAGGGAAGAAGTCTGCATGTAATTCACTATGCAAAGAATATTCTCACTGCTATGTCTAGGTTTATAACTCAGTTTCACTTCTGGGAATTTTCATGATTCTGTTTCAAGCTAGTCTCCGAATATGTGGCTGATAGCCACGTTGTCTAAATCTATTTTCCATATTTTCAATACAATGTAAAAAATCAGTTTCTTTGCTACAGTTTTGTTTGGCACGCATCATTTCCCAATATGGGATAGACTATCTGATGTCGTGGATGTGCACTGGTGGTGTGGAGTATGGAGTTGCAAGCTGTACTTTTCCTGTATAGCCGACTTTCAATTTTCCCATTTTCAATGAAAAACTCCACATCTAAAAATGGAATATTAGTGCTACTGTGTTCACATGTGAATTTGATATTGAGGTCATTAGAATTCAAATATTCACAGAAACTGTTTAGTTTTGGTATGTCACCCATCCAAATCATTATGCAGTCATCGATATACCTGCCCCAATAAAGTATATCTGTATTCCATGTTTTCCCTTCCACACTCCAAATTATTTTTTGTTCAAAATAACCTATGAATAGGTTAAAGTATGGTGGAGAAAACCTGGATCCCATGGTGACCCCCTGTTTCTCCCAAATGGATTTAAACAGAAAGACATTTTTCTGTATGATGATATCTGTGAAATCCAACAACATATTGGTGTGTTCATAGAGGCTAGCCGATCTATTATTTAGAAAATGTTTAATTGACAACATTCCCAAATTATGTTCGATGCTAGTGTATAGAGATGTCACATCTAGGGTGACCAAAGTCATTCCTTGTTCCCAATTAATGTCAGCCATGATATTCATGCCTGAAACTGTGGGCATACCTGGTGGAAATAGTAGTTTCTTATGTATCTTTGGTAGAGTGTATAGACATGGATATCTGGGTCTGAAGACACGAAGATACATATATTAGTCTTCATTTAATAGGTGCTTATCAAAACATTGTCTTAAATTATTGATGTTAGTCAATGCTGGTATAGGATCTGATATGATCTTTTCATAGCATGGTTGGTCTGCTAATTGGCCATAGATTTCCTGTTCATATTCATGAGTGTTCATGATCACTGTTACCACCCTTGTCAGCCTCCTTTATAGTGATAACATCCTGTCTCTGGAGGGATCTTAAGGCTATGTGTTCCTCATTACTGAGATTCCTATAATGAAATCTATAATGTTTCCTATTCCGCTCTAGACTACATAAGTCTTTCCAAACCAATTTGGAGAAAGTGTCTATACAATTGCCACTCAATAAGTTGGGGTCCACCTAGATTTGGATTTAAGACCACTACCTGTGATATTGGAAGGGATATCCAGATTAGCAAGCATCTGTGGGACAGTAATCGGATCTTGTTTATAACCAGTAATAGATAAGTGTAATTGTGTCCTGGATGTCCTTAATTGAGAGTGGACAGTGATCTCTGTTAATATCACGTAGGATGTTACTGGCCCTGTTGTCTGCAAAAGTAGTGTAGTGTTTAAGTTTCAAACGTCTGATTAAATTTAAAGAAATACATTTTTATTTTATGAAACTTACCAAAGCTACCCGGGCAGAAACCTAGGCCCTTGTTTAATAATGAAAGATCATACTCTGATAGTGTAATATTTGACAAATTCTTAATCGAGATGGTTCCCTCATTCATGTCTATTGTTTCTCTTTGCTCCATGATCTGGTTCTCATTCCCTTTATTTCCTCTGCAATAACCTCCTCTCTTGCCCCTCCTTGTTTTACGTTGTCTTCTTTTCTCCGGTTCATCTCCCATTGCCCCTGTCTGATTCTTTGCACTTACCTTAAAAAAGAGGGGGTCCCCTGCTTGTTTATTTCATCCAATCTTGAAGTGTTTAGACTAATATCTGATTCACTACCACTAACTGATGGAGCATTTAGTGAGGACTGGGAGCCAGTAGCCTGTGCTTGTTGTAAATCATCACTTTTCCTAACTAAATGATCATATTTCTGGGAAAAGGTAAAAATCCAAAGAAATAGCAATACCATACCAAAAAGAAAATGGAACTGTCCTTCTCGCACTATTCATATATGGGCTTTGGAAAAGTGACTAATGCAACCTTAATATTTATAATGTAAATGTGAAACAATATTTGCACTACATAAAATTAAGCCATGAGTGTGCTCTGACAAAGTTGACGTCTTAAGAAAATGCAAACAGTTCCTTGTATTTAGGTCCACATTATGCTGAGCCTCAAACTAAACCTGGAAAGCTGAAGTGATGCAGTTTTTAGATGTCCTTGGAGGAGAGTAGAATAGAGCTGGAAAGCTAGTTTCACTGTACTGCAAACGTGTCTTCGGAGGAGGAAAAAAGGCTGTTTGAAAGCTGAAGTTGCTCTGTGGTGCCAACAAAGACATTATCATACCGTGTCAAACTCTCAAACCCCACCCTCGTATAGACATGGCTGCATTTTATCTAAAGTAGCCCATTTCCTAGGATCACTTCAATTCAAGCTGTTGAATCCGGTCCTTAACCACCTGATGCATTTCCCTGGGAAGCAAAATAGTACACCTTTACCAATTAAAGACAATGCATCTTTTTTTCAGAGACTGTTCAACCACACATTGTTCTGAATGCTCTGTTTAGGTTTTCAGACCCCAAATGTTGCCACAGATGTAAATATGGACACCCAGCATCTAAACATGATCTGGGTCCAATGTATTGTACCTAGAAGGATGTTAACGTTAGAGGGGCATTGTTTTTATAGCAGGGAAAAGAATGATTATACCCAAATTAAATGTGGCCAGATTGTCAAACCTGCCAACTATACTCTTGACGAGGCCACGTCTACTGTTACATATAAAAGCACATCAGCAGCAGACTGAAATGAAATGCCACATTTGGTGCAATAATTTGTCTAGGAAGATGCCCACTATGCTGTCTACAAGCCAATGGCACCATGACAATGGCAATCACAGTTGGTAAAAGCAGGTTGTCCTCAATCATCTACCACTTTGCTAGAAACATTATACATATAGTCTGGCTGATTTTCACATACACACTGGGAGATTCCAGCTACAGTATGTTTTGTTAACATTTTAGGGGCATATGTCGGCATATGTCAACATATCGAGGGCCACCTGGCAGGAAGTCCACTTTAGGGGATGAAAACGATTCTCAGTAGTGTAAAATACCAGAGGGTATTCTTGCATCTATTTCACTAGATATAAGATGAAAAAGCCACCTAATGGTAGGGGAAGTGTTTCATGCTGACTCAAAAATATGTTAGTATGTACATATTTACCGCAGCAGCATCTTTAGAATTCAATTGGCTAGTTACATACTACGTACTTCGTAATCCAGATTGAGCATAGCTAATGCCCTATATGATGATTTGTCCAGATTAGGTATAAAGACCTTACTACCATTGACTCTGTAGTTTTGGGGACATGAATACCAGTGTCCTTTGCCGCATTCTACAGATTGAAAAGCCTTGTAGCAAATTGTGCAGCCAAACTCAGAACATTTCACTGGTAGTATATTGATCCAGGAGTCTTTCCCCATCCATTCATTATCACTCTTTAAATGTCCTCCACAGATACTGAACCTCCGTAGGCTCCCACTATTCTAGATATATACCACAAATTCTTGTCATCATTGACTTTCTAAAGAATAATTCTGAAAGGTTTCACAAATTCCTGATTGTGTGAAGGTAATTTTACACATTTAATATCGGATTACAGTCAACCGACTCTGGCAAGAGTTGGTCCTACCTGATTCTTCTTCCCTATGGTATCTATGACAAAACTGCTGGAATTCCAGGCAATGTAGTCATTCCACCAATCGCCACCTCTGGGAAGGCCACCAACTGGTCATCATCAGTGATAGGTGATGTTTTCAAGGGATGTAAGGAGTCCTCAAGTTGGTTGAGTTAATTCCTAATAAGTTTCTTTGGTCAGTCTCTTTTAAGCATTATGAACTTAAAACTACCTTACAGGCCACCCATTCTACCATATCACCACTGACCTGCAATCATTTATTTCATGAAATCTCAGATTGTCTCTCTAATCTGTACTCATAATACACTGTCCTGTATGGAAGCTTCTTGTAGGCACCAGTGCATTATGAAAAATACCTTGTGGCCCCTAAGAGCATCCACAAAAATTGGTATCAGTCAAACCTATTTTCACAGGTAATTCTACATTTGACTCATGATCCACATCACCGGTGAAAACCAAAAATGTACCAGAGTGCTAATAGAAATCATTTACAGGCATTTAGAGTGATAACTCCTGAGTTAAGGGATTCACATCCCCCACTACCCCACACATATGCAAGTCCCATGGTACCATTTCACAAATTCTGAGGCTTTTTTCTTTTTTTTTTTAAGCGCCAATAGTCAAAAGGCAGCTAGAACCTTTCCACATTGAGGTTTGGATTACAATTCATCACCATCCCACTAAACGCAAGATGGGAAATCGTCCACTTGTGCTGCCACTGATTGAAAGAACTCAAATGGATAAATACTGGGAGTGTTTTTATACATAAGGAAATGGTGAAGTATTAAGTGTCCAGACACCCTCACATACCTCTCTTCTTTGCCTATACATATGTTTGTTTTTACGAAGGAAATACCTGAATGAACCAAAACAAGCACTTGCCAAGCATATGAGGGGAAATGTAGAACGACACACTTGTCCTCACCATTGTTTTGCCAATTTTATATACTTGAAACTAGCAACATTAGTTCCACAAAGCTATGCAAAGCTGGAAACACAATATTGTAAATAACCCAAGACTTTTACACAGGTTGGCTATGCCTCTGTCAAAGACTGTGGTAGGCTGTCTCATAATTAGAAAAACATATGTGAAAAGCTGCTCCCCATAGTCCCATGAAGCAACCTCACTAGTTCCATCACCTGTTCAAGATCACCAACAACTACTCTTTACAACATATAGGCAGCAGATTAAGCACAGTGAGTGTCCAACGCCAAAAATCATTTATACTTGAGCACATTTTCAAAAACTGTTTGAAAAGAACACACATCCATCACTCTACAAACCAAATGCAAACTATCATTCCCATAAATTAAGACATTAGTGGAGAGACATGAGGCAGACTGCTTGGTGTAAAAGAGGTAAGTGGCTTTCAGTTTTACCCAGTAGTTTGGGCTGTCCAATGAACCATTATTCAGAATCAATATCACAGGCATTACCAAAGACCAGTTGTTTGTTCCAGTGCATAAATCAACATTCTACTAGAGCCATACTGTCCTTGAGATGTAGTCTTGCTTGCGTCAGTCATTTAACCACTACACTTGGGAGACTGCAGTGCTCAATTAAACAAGAAGTTTGTTTGATCTATTTATTGACCTCATACACAGCAGCAACAAATGAATTCAGAATCCAGACAGAACTTTAAGCATTCTGGAACATTTTAGAACATGCATATAACCCTGGAGCCCGTAGCCATCTTCCTACTTTTTAGTTGAGAAATAACTTATTCCAATCCAATTAATAAATTAAATACAACTCTTTTTCTGCCATTTATCCATAAATGTCTTCCATATTATCCACACTCCATTCTCTGTAGAGGCCTTAATTTTATCCTGAAAAACAAAAATTCAAACACATTGAGTTGAGTAGATGATTGGAGAGATATCAGCCCCCATGTCTTGAATAAAATCTTGCTTTTCTACCCATTAAAACAGTGGAAAATTGGCATTTTATGGCCAGGTACTGAGGTCAATAATATGCATGTTCAAAGCCCATCATTAATATTCTCTACAGCACTCTCCACAGGTTTAAAGTAAAATCTCTTAAAAATGGTATCATTAGACCAACCTGCTGCCTTCATAATACTTTTAATACTACTGCCTGCTGCATAATCCTTGTGGCCATTGCCCCCCTCGCTGAATGTGCACCAAACTGACTCCTATCAATACCTGCTTTCTTCATTACTACTTTAACCCATCTAGCCAGAGTAGGTGTAGACACTGCGCAATAAGGATATCTAACAGATATCAACAAATGAGTGCATCCACCAGCTCTCAACCCTACAGTTCTTTTGGCATACTCCTTTAAGCGCCTTACCACACATAATCTTTCATGACCTGCCATTATAGCATAAAATATTGACGTTGACATTGCCTTTGAGCGTTTTCTTGCATCAAAACATACAACTTTTGGTTGGAAAGTCTTAAAGATGCTTCCAAAGCCCTTAGTCTGACACCCTCCTGAATAAAACTAAACAAAGAAAAACAACCATTTTCCAAGATAACCTCAAAGGAAGGAGCTCACTATTTCCCCAGCTTTCAATCTTTCAACATCAATGCCACATCCCTTAACGAAGAATAGTTTGCTTTTAGGGGAACCTCCATAGGAACAATCATGACTATCCTTCTCACCAACACATGTTGTCCTTCTGATATCCCATCTACCAAATTATGGCCTGCTAAAATTGCTGACCTACTTACGTTAACGGAACTAAATGAAAAACCTTTAATACCTCCTAAGTAACTGTCTACCTCCATAAAACGTGCTGATACGGGTTCTAAACCCCTTGCAGCACACCAACCATACTATCTTCGCCATGCTGTCCTGTAAGCCTTTATTATACCTTGTGCCTTAAAGTCTTTGATAAGCTCTGAATCCTCCTCCAATAATCCAGACAGCTGCAAACTCTCCTGAAATCATCCATCCCATCAACATTAGCTGACCTGACTATCAAATCATGGTATCAACCCATCTGAAGATCTACCACGAACTACTGAAAACAAAACCAACTAGTCTCAACAGACCCATCACATCCAGAAACCTTACCTGCAACTGCCAAAATGGTGATATGATCTTTCTTTCCTCACTTTGATCGGTACCTTCTGAATCATTGCAAAAGGAGGAAACACATATATGTTTTCCTCCCCCTAATTCTGAAGAAATACATCCACTGCAACTGCTTCTGGATCCGGTCTCCAACTGTAACACTGTGGAAGCTATGCATTCAATCTGTGCCCAAACCAATCCACTTCCAATGGACCCCATCTCCAGCTCAGACTCCAAAACAAATCCCTGTCCAATCTCCAGTTGCTTCAATCCCTCAAATTTTGTTGAGTTCCAATCCACTTCCACATTGCTCATCCCTGGAATATACTGCACCCGAACTATATTCTTTTCTATGCAATAGCTCCAAAACATATTTGCCATCTCCTCCAATACTTTCGACCAAGGTCCCCCTATTTTTTTTTTACATACTCCACAAAGGAGACACTGTCCATTTTAACCAAAACACAGCACTTGACTTGATCCCTCACAAAACTTTTCACACTAGGCTATTAATATGCATCCCACTCTAGTTGACTGACTAAAGTCCTCCTGTCATCACTGATCCACACCTGCCTCCCCATCCTTGAAAATTTGCATCTGGCTCGATTACCATTTCTGGAATCTTTCCCAAAATTGACCTGCCATTCCAAGCCTCTATATTCAACAACCACAAGTCCACTTCCTGTACCACTTCTTGGCCTAACCTCACCTTCGGTGAATAATTAGCCCCAAATGCAAATGAAAACTTTTCAATCTTTGAAGCACTCTGTAATACAAGGGTGTTAAAAATATTGCTTGAATCAATGCCCACAGTAACCCAACAGCCTGGGTAGCTGCTGTAATGTAATCCATTCCGACCTCTTTACTCTCTTCAGTTCCTTGTGAATCTTTCTCACCTTCTCCATAGGCAATTTCAAAACTGCTTCCAAGGTCTGTATCTGAAATCCTAAAAACTACATCTCCTGTACGGGAGTCCAACATGACTTCTTGTTTATCACAAAACATAAGTCCTCTGGAATTCTCACAGCCAACTGTCTTTACCAATACCATTTACCTTGTATCTGCCATAATCAGTACATCATTTAGATATGCTATCATACATAAACACCTTGATCTCCAACAAGACAATACTGGAGTCCTAACACCACAGAAACGAGTTGAATCCGAATTGAAGACTCTTGAACCTCTAACATATCTTCTTCCAACAAAATTGTAGGTGTAATCCTTGTGCTCTGTACATACTAGAATTGCCAAGTAAGCAATCTTTAAATCAATCCTTGTCAACTAATCCTCTTTTCTCAAAAGGTCTCAACTTGTTTGTACCTCCCAATCTGAAATGATTGTAACATAGCCAATCATTCTGAGCTCTCTGATTTGACTGGTCTCATTCCTTTGTCCTTTTGCCCTTTTATATGGCTCCTCTCCTTCAAAGTTCCTCTACTTTCTGAGTTACTATCTCTTCCTGATCTCTCAGAAATCTTAACATTCTTGGACACCTGTCCTATACTGGCATCCCTATAAAGTTTCTGGTATCCATGCACTGTCATAAACTACAGATCTTTTAGCATTTCCATCCACTGTGTCACAAACTGAGCTAATTTGCAGCCCAGTTTTTCATGGGTACACATATGGTCTTGTTTTGAACATACCTCTCCCTCCTCTTGATCTTCTCTCACTTCTGCTTCCGTGTGACCTTGACCTCTGTCTTTGTGGATAAAATCCATCTTGTTCTTCCTTGTATTCATAACCATGGGCTATAAAACCTCTTGTAAATGATCCAGGAGTAATGCCTTGTCCTTGGCTGAGGAATCGATTCTGCATTCTCCGGACCACACCAAAAAGCCTTATAATGTCCTTTATAGCACTTTTTGCAAGGAATTGAATGTCCCCCACATATCTGGTCAGGTCCCTCACCAATTCCTCTCCAAAAAGCAGATCAATGCTTTCTACCCCAAACCCCTTACTAGCCAACTCTGCCAATTTTAGGTTTATCTTCAATAATATGCTTTTTCTCTTCTTCATACAGAGTGCAGCATTCGCATTGTCCAAAAGGCAAATAGCCATCTGAATTCACTGGTGGATTAACCCCAAATCTACATCTGTAGTACGTACATGAGCCTCCTCACACATGTCAAACACCTCAGTTAATGTGCCCACTAGGTCCAAAAGCCTATCTTGGCATCCCTTGAAAATCTTATTCAAACCCATCCCGTGGTCAGGGCTGACTTATTAAAAAAAAAATAACAAAAAAAAAAAAATAGCTCAACGTCTTTAGATCTAATTCCAGCATATGCACCACGTTAGAATCCAAGGTCGGCCTTGGACACTCAGACCTCAACCATGCCAATATCTCCTTTGGTGTTTCTCGCCATATCCAGTAAGATATATACTGAGTCACATGCTTAGCCAGTGTCCACTGCGGTGATAGTGGTTGCAGTATGAAAAGGGGTCAAACATCTCCCCCCAGTGGATCCACAACATCAGTCTTAAACCTAATTTTTAACCAATCCACTTTACCCTTCTTAGGTTTTTTACAACCCTCCTCTGATTCATCGAAGTCTGATGACAGGATAACTCCATGTCATCACTCCTCGATGTCTCATCACGTCACTGCCTTGTGACCCTTCCCTTTATAGCTTTCCCCAACTCTGGAGCCTTATGCCAAGAACTTTTATCACTTTTGTCTCTGTGCATCTCAATATGCTTTTTTTTTTTTTTAGACTTTATCAACCATACTAGAGCCAATTTCTGTAGTCTCACTTTCCTCTACCAACCACTATCTTTCATCCTCACCACATTCCTAGTAGCCTCCCTTGAATCTGTTTTTACAATCCGCTTTTTTAGTTCAATTCCTCAGCCAAATCTCCCAAATTCCTCTTTGTAACCTTTGACCTCCACATCCAGTGCCTGCTCCTCTACAGGTTTCATAATGCTCTATAATATTAACCACTCAAATCTAAAACCACCTTATCTCCTACAATGCCTCAAAACAGTTGATTTAAAGTTTCAAAGCAACTATCATTTTATTCATGGTATAACATTTGTCACAAGAAATGTGGTGCTAATACATTCTTTTATATATTGTATGTTTCCCAATTTACTAAAATGGCCACTGCACGCATACATGTAGAGCAACCTTCAAGGTCCAAATCTCTACTCCCTATGAGTTGGGCACCATGCTATGACTCATGCTGATAAGACCACAACAGTAGACTGCGCATGATCACCTTGCACTCCTCAGTATTACTGCACCTGTGCGCGATCACCTCATGCACCCCACCATATTACTGAATCTGCGCATAATCACCTCTCGCTCTACCTAACAGTGCAGAGTGTTGCGCTCCTACCACTGTGACTGACTAAACATCCTTCGATTTCTTACGAAGCAGCACCCCATGTAAAAATGTGCCTAAAAGATTCAAAATGCTTCTTTTACTAAAACATTCCAGCAGAATCCTAGCACTGCTGTGCCTCCCAATAAATCTCTATACCCAGCTAGTTTACTTTTCAAACATACTCAAAACACCACTTATCTCATCCTGTCCCTTCGTGCATAACAAAATGTACCTTACCTTCCTAAATCTTTTTGTTTTATAATAAATACTACTTAAACTGAACTCTCAATGACTAAACCCTACTAGTTTCTGAAATAATACACCTGATTAAGATTTCAAGCTCTGCTAATGGTCACACAAACCTCAAACTCTCTTCAATCAAAAATAATCTGGCATTGAACAACCCAAATTAAGCAACACTCATACACTCTAGATAGACAGAACGCAAAGTTATACTTAACTGTGTATAACCAGCAACAAAGAAGGAAGATGGTTAAGGGTTACATCCATGTTCTAAAAAGTTCCAGAATGCTCAAAGTTCTACTTGGATTAAGAACTCATTTTTTGCTGCTGGGTATGAGGACAATAAACGGATAGTGCATAAAATTGGCCTCTGTGCCTTGACAAAAATGTAAAAACTCTTTCCATATTGCTTTTACCATACAGGTAAGCTTTTTTTTTTTAATAGTGTTATAATGTATACTATGTTATAGCGATTCAAGTTAAACCTTCTTTTGATACTAAAAGAACTATAATGGTACAGCCCTTCCTACCACCTCCCCCTGCTGTAATGGTATAGCCCGAGATTTGTTGAGGCTTGCTTTAGAATGTTGACGAGGGACTGCTGACAGCAGAGAGCAAGGAGGAAGTGGCTAGTGGAGACCCACTATATGAAACACCCACTATATGAACTTGTTCTCTTCGCTCTATTACATATTCTGGCGACGAGCTGTCCGTGAAAGGGGGCAGAGCGGTCTCCTCCCCTTATGTGTGCCTCCGCTTCCACCCCTAAGTTTCCAACACAGCCCTTGTATCCTGTGCTGAGGAAGTCAAACCCCTCATGTGTCTCCAAATGAAAGAAGGTACTGTGTCAGCACTTCAGGAAAGGCATTTGCATTGATTCATCCGAAGGGCGCATAACTAAACTATGGGGCATATTTATACTCCGTTTGCGCCGAATTTGCGTCGTTTTTTTCGACGCAAATTCGACGCAAAACTAACTCCATATTTATACTTTGGCGTTAGACGTGTTTAGCGCCAAAGTTCCTGGAATTAGCGTCATTTTTTTGCGTGAACACCTTCCTTGCGTTAATGATATGCAAGGTAGGCGTTCTCGTCTTAAAAAATGACTGCGATGCTATTGCGTCGGATTTATACTCCCGGGCAAAAATGACGCCCGGGAGTGGGCGGGTCTAAAAAACCTGCATTTGCGCCGGATTTTAGCGCCTGGGTCAGGGCAGGCGTTAAGGGACCTGTGGGCTCAGAATGAGCCCAGAGGTGCCCTCCCCTGCCCCCAGGGACACCCCCTGTCACCCTTGCCCACCCCAGGAGGACACCCAAGGCTGGAGGGACCCACCCCAGGGACATTAAGGTAAGTCCAGGTAAGTATTTTTTAAAAAACATTTTTGTGGCATAGGGGGGCCTGATTTGTGCCCCCCTACATGCCACTATGCCCAATGACCATGCCCAGGGGACAGAAGTCCCCTGGGCAGGGCCATTGGGAAAGGGGGCATGACTCCTGTCTTTGCTAAGACAGGAGTCATTTCAATGGGGGATGGGCGTCGTAAAAAAATGGCGCAAATCGGGTTAAGACTTTTTTTTGCCTCAGCCTGACTTGCCCCATTTTTAGACGCCCAAACGCCATTTTTCCCTACGCCGGCGCTGCCTGGTGTACGTGTTTTTTTTTTCACGCACACCAGGCAGCGCCGGTCGGCTAACGTCATTCAATAAATACGGCGCCCGCATGGCGCTTCAGAATGGCGTTAGCCGGCGCAAATTTTTTGGCGCAAAACTGCGTTAGCGCAGTTTTGCGTCAAAAAGTATAAATATGGGCCTATGTGCCTTTAAACCACGAAGGTTTTCAGGGAAATTTTGTCCCGGACAATCAAGAGTTAAGCTAGTAAGCTTTCCTGTGAGGCGTGCCCTGCATCATAATCCCTGTTGACATAGCGCACTGTCTGTGCTAGTAGGTAGCGTGGCTTTTCCTCTACTGTGTGTGCTTCTCAGCCTGCCGTGGAGCGTGACTGCACATCAAGAGTATCTGAAAGGAAGTATTCTCTTCGTGTATCACCATCAACAAGTAGGTGATTGTATTTCCTGCATGCTAAATCCATCTGAGATGTGCTTAGGCTAACCCTCAGAATTCGCAAAGTACATTCTTCACAGAACTAAGAACGTAATACCTGCCTCTAACATGGTTGGTAGGCGTGTCCGCATTGTCCAACACAGGCATCCTGGGGTTTCTTATATGCCTAATTTCGGAAGACGCTTCACATCAAGAAAATATTACTCATACGTATTGACGTGCACCACATGTTCGTCTGCATCTCCTGAAATAAACTCTACATCCTTTTTGAATTGCTGCTGCCTCACACAATACACAAGTCTACTTTTAATACAAACCATCCTTAGTGCTGGCATATGCACACAAAAAGTTCTTCTGTTTGTCAGCTTGGACTGCATAAGGTAATTAGACAGTTGGGGATGCAACTTTCTGTGGACAATTACAAAACATGATCGTATTCACAAATCTCATTTAGAACTTGTTTCTGCAGAAGGGTTTACATGTTTCACAATGGTTTCTAATGTTATAGTGCCACCTTCTGAGTCATCAAAAGCATCATGCTCTGTGCGTATCACACCACCCCTAACCAGATCAGTGATCTTGCCTTTCACAGCACTCAAAGGAAGGAAACTGTGCACTAAATTAGTTCCTGGTTGGTTAGGAGGGGGGAACAGAGGCAGTGCATAACACAGTAAGAAGGAAGGACAAAATCATTCGACACCAGATTAAATATGAGGAACATTATGACCACGTGCATGGAACCAAACAGCAAAAATGGGAAATAGGAGACTGGGTCTGTTAGAAACCGTTGAGGAAATGTGATGTCCCCACATTTTACAACCCAATGCGCCTGGCAAGCATAAAACACAATGTAGTTATAATGGACATTGGCCAAATGTGGAGCATGGACAGACTGGTAAAATAGTAACCCACAGGGGACAACACAAGTATGGGCACCTCATCACCGCTCAACATCAGGGGCTGGAAAGTAAGGTGTCGCAGGCTACCTGCCTGGCACAAAGACTACATCATGAAAAGATCTCTGACAATCGGGGGGGGGGGGGTTACAGTTGATCTTCTATTGATCATTCCCTTTCTTTTCAGGCCATGTATGATGTACTGTATTGTAACCAATCGTCACCATAGATAGTTCAATTATTTATAGGTTGCAGGATGTGTTATAATTTATACTATGTTATAGCGATTTCAGTTAAACCTTAATCTAATATTAAAAGAACTATAATGTTACAGCCTTTCCTACCTCCTCCTCCAGCTGTAATGGTATAGCCCGAGATTTGTTGAGGGTTGCTTTAGAATGATGGCGAGTGTTAGAAATGGGGTCTTTGGTTGACAGTCAGGTTACCCCCTGTTCAAGCAAGGACCCTCACTCTAGTCAGGGTAAGAGAATCACCCTCAGCTAACCCCTGCTTACCCCCTTGGTAGATTGGCAGAGCAGTAGGCTTAACTTCAGAGCGCTAGGTGTAAAGTATTTGTACCAACACACACAGTAACTTCATTTAAACACTACAAAATGACACAACACCGGTTCAGAAAAATAGGAAATATTTATCTAAACAAGACCAGAACGACAAAAATCTGACATACACAAGTCAAGTTATGAATTTTTAAAGATTAAACTCAAAAATAGCGCTTAGAAACAAAAATGCTTCGATGAGATGTTAACGCGGCGGCGTGACAGTAGTTCCCAACAAGCCGACACCAGCCGCGCCAGACACGGAGTCGTATAGACCCCCAAGTACAGTACCTTTGGTGAAGAGTGAGAACAAGCCGATGCGCGAAGTCTGGGATCGCGGCGTCTGTGCGAAACGTTGAATCCTTGCACTTCGAGCGGTGTCGGTTACGACGTGGTGCGGCGACTTCCAGGGGGTCGCGGGCGTCATTGGGGCTGTTGCGGCGTCGGGCCTGCGAAGAGCGTCTCGTTCCAGCGAAGGTCACGGCGTCAGGTGCAGGTGGCGTTACCGGATTCAGCAGCGGCGTCTGTCCGAAGTCGATTTTCCTTGGATTCCACCAGCTTTCCTTTCAAGAGCCCAGGGACTGGATAGGGCACCACTTGTCGGGGCAGGAGTCTCTCCAGAGACTCCAGGTTCTGGCAGAGAGAAGTCTTTACTGTCCCTGAGACTTCAAACAGGAGGCAAGCTCTAATTCAAGCCCTTGGAGATTTCTTCACAAGATGAAAGGCACACAAAGTCCAGTCTTTGCCCTCTTACTCTGGCAGAAGCCGCACTGCAGGAAAGCTCCACAAAGCATAGTCACAGGCAGGACAGCACTTCTTCCTCAGCTATCAGCTGTTCTCCAGGCAGAGGTTCCTCTTGGTTCCAGAAGTGTTTCTCAAGTCTGTAGATTTGGTTGCCCTTCTTATACCCATTTTAGTCTTTGAAGTCACCTTTCTTCAAAGGGGACTCACACCTACTTGTGAAATCCTGCCTTGCCCAGGCAAGGCCTCAGACACACACCAGGGGGTTGGAGCAGGCATTGTCAGAGGCAGGCACAGTCCTTTCAGATGAGTGACCACTCCACCCCTCCCTCCTAGCAGAGATGGCTAATCAGGAAATGCAGGTTACACCCCAGCCCCCTTTGTGTCACTGTCTAGTGCGAGGTGAAAAACAACCCAACTGTCCAACTGACCCAGACAGGGAATCCACAAACAAGGCAGAGTCACAGAATGGTTTAAGCAAGAAAATGCTCACTTTCTAAAAGTGGCATTTTCAAACGCACAATCTTAAAATCAACTTTACTAAAAGATGTATTTTTTAATTGTGAGTTCAGGGACCCCAAACTCCACATGTCCATCTACTCTCTAGGGGAATCTACACTTTAATCATATTTAAAGGTAGCCCCCATATTATCCTATGAGAGAGACAGGCCTTGCAACAGTGAAAAACGAAGTTGGCAGTATTTCACTGTCAGGACATATAAACCACATTACTATATGTCCTACCTTATCCATACACTGCACCCTGCCCTTGGGGCTACCTAGGGCCTACCTTAGGGGTGCCTTACATGTAAGAAAAGGGAAGGTTTAGGCCTGGCAAGTGGGTACACTTGCCAAGCCGAATTTACAGTGTAAAAATACAGACACACTGCAGTGGCAGGTCTGGGACATGATTACAGAGCTACTTATGTGGGTGGCACAACCAGTGCTGCAGGCCCACTAGTAGCATTTGATTTACAGGCCCTGGCACCTCTAGTGCACCTTACTAGGGACTTACTAGTAAATCAAATATGCCAATCATGGATAAACCAATTACATACAATTTACACGGAGAGCATATGCACTTTAGCACTGGTCAGCAGTAGTAAAGTGCTCAGAGTTGAAAAGCCAACAGCAACAGGTCAGAAAAAAATAGGAGGCAGGAGGCAAAAAGACTGGGGATGACCCTGTGTGAGAAACTGGGGCTGATTGCAGAGGCCCCCTAACTTTTTGCCCCCATTTTCCACTTTATGCTTGTGTTTTCCTGACTCTGATGGTGCCCTGGGTACTGCTAACCAGTCCCAGGGCCTGTGCTCAGTGTAAAAGGGATATGCAAATTAGGCTAATTATAATTGGCTAAGTTAACCTACCTATAAGTCCCTAGTATATGGTAGGGCATGTAGGTTTAGGGACCACAGCATAGGTGGTGCACACCTAGGTGCATTGCTGAGGTGCCCAGTGTCATTTTAAAAGCAAGCCTGCCTTGCTGGCTGCTTTTAAATTAAAGTTATATGCAAATTCGACTTTGGAATTAAAGGTACTTCCAAAGTCTTAAACTACCTTATTTTTACATATAAGTCACCCCTAAGGTGTGCCCTATGTGCCCCTAGGGCTGGGTGCCATGTAACTATAAGCAGGGACTTTATAAAAATAGATTTATAAACCCTGGTGAGGTAAAAACAGCCAAATTCGTTTTTCCCTCATTGAAGTAAATAGCCTTCATAGGCTAGAATGGGCAGACTTTATTTTAAATTTTAAAGTCTCCTTAAATGTTACATACCAAGAATTTGGTATCAAATTGATTGTTATAATAAATCCCACAACTTCCAGTTGTTGGATTTAATATAACTAGTGCAGGTAAAAAGTTTAGACTTTACCTAAAAAGTTGCCAATTTCAGCTCTGCATTGTTTTTGCTGCTGTGCTCTGATTGGCCAGCCTGCAGCAGCTTCTGCCAGGCCACTTTAATGAGGTGTGAAGTGGCCTGGCTTCACACAAAGGAATGTGCTTGGCGGAGAGAATCTCCCCTCAGCAGATGGTGAGGCAGGAAGGGGGAGGGCTGCCAAACTGGTCTTCAAAGGCAGAGAAGGACATCTGGAGCACCCAGCAACCCCCCCACATCCTGCAACCCCAGACAGCTAGGTGCCCCCTTGATTAGATTAGGAGAGGGCAGGAGAGGGGTGTGTTTATGATTTTTAGCCACACCAGTGGGTGGGCTCAGCCAGATCTCTCCTCCAAAAATCAGATTCATCCATTTTGGATTTTTAGAGACTGTTGCCTTCTGGGATGGATTTTTGCCACACTTCCCAGGAAGTGGTCATCACAGGGGGACGACCCTGTCCCTGATTGGAGAACCAGGGCCCCCCTGCTTTTCACCCAGGAGCAAGGATAAAACTGGCAGACCTGCACCCACGCCTCAGATCCCCTCCAGAATTCAACAAGAAAGGAACTAAAGAAGGACTGCCCTGCTGGACCCCTGGCCTGCACCTGGACCCTGTACTCAGAAGGACTGCACCAGCTGCACACTTGGGCTTCACCACAAGAAGGACTTTGCCTGGCTTCAACTGGTTCAAGGAGGGACTCCCTGTTTGCTACAGGTGAAAAATTGCTAACCAGAGTCCCCTGCACCAACTCCTGAAAGAAGCGACCAGCTGACCACTGCCCAGTGGCCAAAAAGGAGTTTGCGCCAGGTGCATTCTGGGAGTTGAAGTCCGCACCCCCAAGGACCATCACAGAACTTCTGGACCCTTGGGGTGAGCTGTGGACCCCAAAAGAACCTTAAAAGAACATCTGGGTGAAGCCCCAGAAGTTTGGAAAAGATTGGAGAATTTTTGAAAAAAAGCTCCATAAAGTGACCGTCCCGACGCGGAAATTCTAGCCGGCTTGCCTCAACCGCGACCCGGCCTGACTTCGTGGTTCGTCCCGGTAAAGAAAAACATCCAAAAAAGAGACTAAGTTCGAACGTAAAAAGTTGACCGGGACCTTCCAGCCATCGTATCCGAGAAGGGCTCCACGGACGTCGGATCAAGATCCAGGTTTACCCCGGTCGAAGGATTTTCATCTCGAAAAAACGACTAAGTCCGAAGGTAAAAATCACCACCGAGGAAACCGACTTCGCGTATCCGGACAAGGGCTCCAGGAGGTCGGATCCAACTGGCAGGTTCGTCCCGGGGAAGAAAAACATCAAAAAAGAGACTAAGTCAGAAGGTAACTTTTTTAACCGAGGCCTCCCGCGACTTGTAGCCGAGCAGGGCTCCATCGCGGTCGGCCTGAAAGTTTGACTTTGCCCCGGTCCTGGTGCAACCAGATGACCCGATTGGCGCTTTTTGTTTCTAAGCGCTAGAAAATAATAATACTTTAAAAATTCATATCTCCGGTTCCCCTGAACCGATTTTAATCGTTTTTGTGTCATTTTAAAGATAAAAATATAAGCTATTTTTATGAATTGGTTTTGGATTTTTAACCTGTTTCCTGTGTTTTATTTAATTACTGTTGTGTGATATTTGAATGCTTTACACTTTGTCTCCTAAGTTAAGCCTTGACGCTCGATGCCAAGCTACCAAGGGTAGAGCTGGGATTAATTTACTGAGACCTAACTGTACCTATGTGGAGGTTAGTGGCTTGTTGCTAGGTGTAGGTACCTACCTGCCCTACCAATAACCCATTTTCCAACACCCTGCATAAGCAAAAGTCCAACAGCGCAGGACTACTGACAGGAGAGAGTAAGGAGGATGCGGCTAGTGGAGATCAGAATAAAACACCCACTAAATGAACTTGTTCTCTTCGCTTTATTGCTATTTTAAAATTGACCTCTGTGTCTAGACCAAAAATTGAAAAACTCTTTCCAATAAACCCGGTATATTTTTATTGAATAGCAACTTTTTTTACATGGGTTCTTTGGATCAAGGGGGGTAAGGGTAGTTTTAGGGGTCACGGATGGGTGGAAATTAAAGGTTGTTTTAGGGTTTAGAGGTTGGTAGAGGTAAATGGAGGTAAGGAGTAAAGAACAAAAAAAAGGATTGGGAGTCACCGTCCCTAAATAAATAAATGTATATAATCTGCTCAACACAATCCTCACCTTACTTCAAGCCCTGATGTCAGTGGAGCACCCACAGGTGTGAGGCCTGTAACCAAAGGTTAAAATGACGGTCTTTTTAGGTCAAAATGTCAGTTTAAACGTGACAAACACTGAAATTCAACAGTTAATGTATGTTAAGGTACTATAACTCGTGCCCCCACCATGCACAACGTTATTGTCAATCATATCACTTCAGTTGTTGTCAGTTCTTATCTACGTTACAAATGATGACACAGAACATGTGTTTAGTAATATGTGAGGTCAGAAACAGTGCCAACCCTTTGCATTTTCAGGGCAGCCCACTGCAGATAATTAAGTCCACACCCCACCTTTTCTTTAAATTGTCTGATTCGTTGAGGGCCTCTGGGGAGCCGGGGGGCCCCCTTCACTCCTGTGGGTCTCCCGCAGGAGTTCAGATAGATGTGCTGGCTCCCACAAAACAGCCACAGGATTGCGCAAACACCACCATTTGTTTCTTTTTTTTTTTTTTTTTTTTTGAACTTGGCCCTTGTGGGTATCTTCAGTTCGCCTCCCCACCCCGCTCCACACACACCTCTTTCCACAAATTCCAAGGGGCCAGGGTTACCCTAACCTGCTCCCTCACACTTGTTTTTCTTTTTTGTAATTTTCCGGACACTGGGACTGAGTCTGTGTCCAGAAATGCTGGCCACAACATTTCTTTTAATGTTTCGACTAGTCAATAAGAGGGAGCTCCTAGGGGAGTTCATGGGAGCCTTTAGATCCTATAGGTGCAAGATGGCTGACAAGGGGGGGGGGGGTGCGGTTGGGGAACAATCCTTGGTCAATCAGATTGCTGCTTTGGAAGTTTTGTGATGCTGGACTCACACGAGCCTACCATCAACTCAACCACCCAGATACAGTTTCTAAACCTTAATTTCTCCAAAACTTCTAAACAGTTTTACATCAAATAACAAAAAGCATGTTTTCTCAACCAAGATCTTGCTTTCTGCCAAATTTGGTGTAACTCTGTTCAGTCGTTTTTCCTGTATTGCTCTTTGATTTTATTGTGGAAAATAGCATTGTGAAATTGTATTTTGGCCACTTGATGAATCGCCCCCTAATATTCAAGGAAGGAGCTGTGGTAGATATACTTTCCTTTTTTTTGGAAACTTTCATGAAGATTTGATACATGGTGCTAATGTTATTAGCAAACCAAAAAACACTCTGATAGCTAAGTCCTAACTATAACTACATAGCGGCGACCGCCAAGTGTTCTATATGGTAGTGCATGTGTGATGACATCATACAACCAGACAAGTTGATAGTTGAATTACAACACAGTCAGACAGGGAGGCAAAGGTGCAACAAATGAACACCTCTCTAAAAAGCAGTTGTGTTGGGTGTATGAGATTGTACAGGTTTGGTGTTGCTGCTCCTTTCTCAGGAAAGCCAAATAGATGCTCCCGAATTTGACTCTTAGCAGAACAGTCATGTTGCAAGTTTTCCTCCTCCTTATCACCGGTCTAAACACTGTTCTCTTTTTATTCTGAAAACTTTGGACACAGTTGCAGACTACATGTATACGTGACTCTGCATGAGGGGCACTGTATCTGGTGCACACACAGGGGATGCTCTATTCATCAATCATTCTAATGTGATCTGCAAAACCGTGTTTACAATTTGAGAGCATCAACTGATTGTAAAAGTATTGGATAAAGTGAATGTGGTTGAGCAGCTGACATAGACTGTTTTGAAATAGTAAAGTCTGCTCACAGGAACTACACTGATTATGGATTGCACAGAGAAGTCGCACTAAAATGGACTTACTGTGTTCATAAATTACAGCTTTGCTAAGGGACAGTTATGTTGCAAAACAAACTTAGGTGGATTATATATAGTGCTGCTCGTAGTAATTTTACTGAATGAAAACACTGCCACCGAGCAAGTGATCTTCAAATAAATAAAATAAAGGCATGAAAGGGTTTATGGATATTAAGGGAAAGAAACTTTGATAATGTTATTTTTCCAAATACTGAAGACTTCCTATTTGATTGGCGACACATTTGACAGCAATATTATCACCCAGCAGGAATTTGTTGTGTTTTTGCCCACAGCATTCCTGATCTCTTGTCCTTCTCTGTTTCACAAATAGTATTGATAAAGTGTTCTTTCTGCCAGATTACCACATTTGTTTTGCCTTTTCATGGAACCAGTTTTTTGTTGGTCATAGGAACCTTTAACCTTTACCCCCTGTTAACCAGTCCTCATGTGCTATTGCTCTGCCTTTAAAAAATGTTAAAATTGGCGCATACCTAACTGGCACATTTAATTTTTAGTATTTGATATGACCTGTACCCAGGGCCTGTGAAATAAATCTACCAGTAGGATGTAGCACTAATTTTGCTATTGAGATGTAGCCCTGATTTTGCCACCCACTAAAGTAGTCTTTGAAAACATGACTGACCTGCCACTGCAGCCTGTATGAAGTTTTAAACTACCACTTTGATGTAGCAAAAAATATTTTTTTGCCAGGCCTATGCTACCTTTTAATACTTCTAAATCACTCATAAGGAAGGCCTTAGTAGCCAATGGGGCTCAATGCATGTTATTTTAAAGGTCTGGCATGGATATTTTATATCTTACATGTTCTAGCAGTGAAAAAACTCAAAAGTTGTTTTTTCAATGTGACAAAACTGATTGTCTCATAGGTTAACACTGGTTACACTGTTACTTTTAATAAGTCATAAATTCAGTTTGGGAAGAACTACAAAAGTGGTTTGAGGACTCCTTTTAATAATAATAATAATTTAAACTCCATGGTCAAGTCGGATTTCATATTACTATTTTGGAGATGACACGTTTGGAAAGTTGCAGTTTTTCTGCCTAAAATTGAAAGACATTCTGCCAGTATCTAGCTGTCACCTGGTGACTCCCCTATGGTGAGATGCCTTGCTCCAAGAAAGTGGGCAAAGGGCTCAGAGTATGGAGAAGGGGACTCAACCCTTTGCAGGATAGCCTGGAGGATTTTGCCCAGCTCTTCCTGAACTTCAATGGTTGCCTACCTTGTCACTGGCAGATGAAGCTCACACTTAGGCCTGCCTCTTTTTTTGTCTCTGGTCATGCAGGCACCAAATCCAATCATAGTAGAGGAACTCACCACAAGGGCTGGAAAACGCTTACCTTCCACCCACAGGCAGGCACAAGACATTAAATTGCACCACACAGACTTCTCCTCAAAACTCTCCTAGACCTGTGAAGATCAGAAGGACTGCCATGCTGTCTGAATTGTGATGGAAGAGTGATAATTTGGTCTTGATCACAGGATTCTAGAGTTGACTTCAAGGTCCAGTTGTTTGAACTTCTCTTTAAGCTACAGGGACACAACCCTCCAGAGGCCTTTTTCCCTGCAACTGCCCAGCTGATCAGTTCCATCTGCCCTGGACCCTGATGCTGACTACTGCTGGAATGAGTCCAGATCCCCAAGTGGTGCTCACTCCCCTGGCCTCTTGTCTGGTGGTAGAACATACTACTCCTGCCCCCAAACTGTAAGAATTGGGACTTCAAAACATTTGGAAACTGGGTATCAAGTTGCTAGAGGTATTCACTCTGTCCAAGTAGGGAACACAATCCTAATCATGGTAAGTGAGATACACACCCAAAATTAACCTGTGTTCCCCCTCTGTAGCTTGACAAAGAGCAGTCAGGCTTAACTTAAGAGGCCAAGTGTGAAGTGTTTGTGCAACACTTAAATTATAGTAACACAGTGAAAACCTCACAAAAAGACTACACCAGTTTAGAAAAAGAGAATATTTATCAGAGCAACACAAGATCAAAACAACAACAATCTACTGAGTAAAAGTCATGATATGAGTTTTGAAAGATTAAATAAAAAAAGTGTGTAGAACTCAATAGCACTAATAGGTTACTTGTGGTCGCACTAGACTTGGGGTAAATCCAAAGTTCAGGCTGACTGTGATGGATGGCAGGCTAGCTACAAGACTTGCGCAGACCCTGTTAAAGAAAAGTACATTGGATTGAGCAAGCGTCGACACTGGGCAACTGCAATGGCAATGTGTTGATATTTTTCTGTGCAGTCTGGTCACTGCGTTGTCATCAGGTTCCATTGAGTTGAATGCAATGCATCATTGTTGAGCCTATTCGAGTGTCCTGATTGGGCCACACAGCCTGTGAATCTGCTGTTTTCAAGCAACCTCTGCATGGGTTTGGGTGATTCAGCAGTTTCAACCAGCACAGTGGTGACAGTGTGTCAGTTTTTGCAGAAGGTGGCTACAAAACCCACTGAGGCCCCGGTCTGGAGGGGGGCACCTCAGGGGAAGGTAAGGCTCTCAGATGGCAGCACCAGGAGAGTTGCAGGCAGTATTTGATGTCCCAGAGGCTGCAGAAGAAAAGAGGGCAAGCCCATGAAGAAACTTGGGTTCAAGGATGTAGAGAGCAGGTCCAGTCCTCCTCACTCCCAGGCAAGAAGCAGCAGACCAATACAGCAATGCAGATAGCAAAGTGGCAGTCCCTCCTACAGCACAGCAGTCCTCTTCCAGGCAGAATGTCATTGGTTCCAGCAAAGTACTCATTTGGTGGGGTTTAAGGTCTAGTACTTATTCCCAGTTGAGCCTTTGAAGTGGGGAGACTTCAAAGTGAGGCCTTTGAAGTGCACAATGTCCTTCCCTGGTTCCAGACACTCTACATGGGGTTATGAAGCTCTTTGTGTGGGGAGAGGCACAGCCCTATTAAGGTGTCAGCTCCTCCCTTCGAGATGGAAATGAGACACCAGGTGTGGGTGGGTGGTTGGTTTGGGTGTGTGTGTGTGTGTGTGTGTGTGTGTGGGGGGGGGGGGGTGGTGAGACTGTCTAAAGAGAATGCACAATCTCAGATGTCATCCTCCCCAGATGTGTATTCAGAGATGGGCAGAGGCACAGTTAAAGAAAATGCCAACTTTTATCAAGTGGCATTTTCATACTTAGAACTTAAAATCCGACTTCACCATAAGTTGTGATTTTAAATTGTGAGTCCAGAAACACCAAACTCCATATGTCTATCTTTTCTCAATTGGAAGTTACACCTAAAGGCTGTTTTAAGGTAATCCCTTTCTTAACCTATGGGAGAGAGAGGCCTTGCACTACTGAAAAACAAATTTGACAGTTTTTCATTACCAGGACTTGTTCAACTGATAGTACATGTCCAACTTTTGAACTACTTTGTATCCTGCTCTTGGGGCTAACTAGGGCCTACCTTAGGGGTGACTTATATGTTATAAAAAGGAAGGTTTAGGCCTGGCAAGTGGGTGCATTTGCCAGATTTAAATAGCTGTTTAAAACTGCCCACACGGGCTCTGCAGGCCCTCTAGTAGCATTTAATTTTCAGGCCCTGGGCACATATAGTGCACTTTACTAGGGACTTGCAAATAAATTAAACATGCCAATTGTGGATAAACCAATATTAATGCTTTTACAATACAGAGCACCTGCACTTTAGAACTGGTCAGCAGTGGTAAAGTGCCCAGTCCTAAAGCAGCCAAAAACAAATTCAGCTAAAAGTGGTGTGGAAAAGGTAAAAAGTCAGGGAATGTCCCTGCAGAAAGGGCCAGGCCCATCAAAAACCTTTTGCCAACTTTCTTCCTGAAGTTCTGAGATCGGGACCATAGTCTATGCCATAGACGTCGAATTGCAGGATGGCCTCCGCTTCTGGTTTGCCCCATTGAAGGAAATATGACTTCCAGAAATCTTTCAATGTTCAACGTGGAGGGTTTCCTTGGGACCAATGCAGGGCAGCATCTGATTTTAACTGGTCAGCAGTGGTAAAGTGCCCAGTCCTAAAGCAGCCAAAAACAAATTCAGCTAAAAGTGGTGTGGAAAAGGTAAAAAGTCAGGGAATGTCCCTGCAGAAAGGGCCAGGCCCATCAAAAACCTTTTGCCAACTTTCTTCCTGAAGTTCTGAGATCGGGACCATAGTCTATGCCATAGACGTCGAATTGCAGGATGGCCTCCGCTTCTGGTTTGCCCCATTGAAGGAAATATGACTTCCAGAAATCTTTCAATGTTCAACGTGGAGGGTTTCCTTGGGACCAATGCAGGGCAGCATCTGATTTTCATCTAGATTAGCACACACAAAGCTGGATATTTTGATCACCTTAACTTCAACTGCTATAACTTTCAATTTATGCATCATGTGGGTATAAAACAGGTTGAATTCTTGGATGATCTGCATACTGTGGTTAATATAATTTTTCACTTGAATATACAGGAAACCCTCTGCTTGCACGTCTATTCTACATGCCCATAGTGAACATCCAAGTTCCCAAATTAATGCTGTCCCTTACGGGGAGAGGAATGGAATTAGACAGAACTGCAGTGAGGAGAGGATATTTTGTCAGGAATTGGAGGGGTTGGAACAACGTTTCCGTACTAGAGGATATTTGGAAGGGGTGATATCCCAAGCCAGAAATCACACTACCCATATTGAATGCTAGTCTCTTAACATGTGAAAAACACAGCAATAAAGAAGACATACAGCTCTCAATGATTACAAGATACAGCCCTGCCAGTTCTGCAGTATATCTCAATCTCTTGCATCATGGACATTTACTTTTATTAGACATCTACCAGGGAAAGGTGCTCAAGAAGGTTCCTTCAATTACCTAATGTAGGGGGTTTACATTGTGGCAGAAACTTTGTCCAAGTTACAGCATTCCCAATACATATGGCAATCCCAGGGTGTGGTTGCCTAGCAAACCGAGAGTGTTCTCAAAATGTGAGGCCTGCATAACCTGTCACAGATATAAGTATGGAGTACTATTGACCTCTCAAAGAACAGGTCCAGGAGCACATAAGAGCAATTAAGAATAACTACAGTAACTACATAGCTGTACATTATAATTCCATACATAGTGACACAGAGATATGGAACATTAAGTTTCATGGTATTACCCAGGTTTTGTGCCATCCTAGAGGAGGAGACAGAAATGGGGCCCTTAGAAGGTGTGAAGCCAAATGGATTATTAAATTATTGGCTGTTGACAAGGTACTTAATACGGATAGGGAATTACATGCATTTGTAGACAAATGGCCTCTTGATCTTCCATTGTGTACATGATGCCCATATGGAGAGTGTTTGGGCCCCTGGTGGCAATGTTTGACTATTTTGTATCATGTGGTACACTTATGATATCTGAGATAATGTTGTCATGTAACATTCCATAACACCTTGTTTAACTCTTGCCCCAAATTGACTATGTCCTCATTTCGTGGTTATGTCTTTGTGTTAAAAATGTGAGAAACCATGTACTATTTTTTTTGCCTAATTTGGTGTTGCTTTATGTTCTGCATATTGTGTACTTTTCATCATGATATATGCAGTTGGGGGGCTTGGTTTTTTGCACACCTAATTTGTCATATATATGCTGTACTCAGAAATACTTTTGACTAGTATCACTGTCCTTCTGTGGTCTGATCGCTGTGGCCTGTCCCACATTTTCTTTACTATATACATACCGGACATTCTGCATGCTTTCTAGGGGACTTATGTTGTCTATATCTACTATAGTGCCGGTATAACTGGCTTGGCATTCATTACTCTGTGGACTGGTATGCCCATTGCTGGTCATCTCAAGACTTTGGGCCACTCATTCGTGTTACAGGGCCTGTACTTTAGCTTGGCACTCATCATTTGTTTGACTGACATGCCTAGATTAGGCATTTTCGAGGAAGACTTTGGGACCACTCCTACAAGTGTCTCACTGGTGCAAGGAATCTGGCCAGGTTTTTTCTTTTTCTAGACTAGACTTGATGTTCTGGAAAATAAGATTTGATTGCTATAACTTACATTAAAAAAATGTCTTTCTATCCAGCTCAAGGTCCATGTAGATTTTTACTGCTCTGCATTTTTTTAATTTGTTGCTCCAAAGGTTAGTAGTCGGCCTCATACTTGTTGCTGTTGAGGCCTTTTGTTGGATATGAGTTTGGAAATTAGATGGTCCAATATGGCGACCTTGCTCTTTGTTCAATGATGAGTTATCGGACGGTTAGTCCTTTCTCACGCTGGATAGCTCATGGTCCATGCAGATCGTACTGCGCTGCGTGATTTTATTTTTTATTTAGTTCCTCCTAGTGGATAGTTTGATTTCATACTTGTCATACCTGTCACTGTCAAGACTTTGGTTGGTTAATAGTTTGGTTATTAGACTTTTCAATATGGTTGTCATAGTTATCAGACTGTGTAATCCTTTCATGTGTTTGATAGCACGAGCATGCCTATTTACTGCAGGCAGTCACAAGACTGGGATGACACTTCTGGAACGCGTCCATGCTGATCAACGTTCTACACTCTATGGTAAATTCTGTGGTTTTATGTGTATGTTGTGCTTGTTATGTTCATAGACAGCCGGGCTGGCCATTTATTTATCCAGTCATGTTGAGTGCTATGCAATTGTATTGGTTCATATCTCCAAACCCCTCTTCAAGCTTGACTCTACACGTCTTGATTCTAACTTAACTTGAGTGCCTTTACATTGATTGCACATCTTGCGTGACTGTACAGGAACATATGTTCTATGTGCCTATAAGTATTTTGGACAACTTTTACTTTCATTTTGTTGCATAGCTCCGGGCATGTTCTACGTTTAAGTTTGGCAGAATACTGCTAGTACTAATGTTAACCATAGTTATCTTATTGTATAGTGTGTGCTTTTAGTTTTGATCTGGGGTCCGCCCTGGATAGAACACTTGGGGGTGATGGTCCCAGGATGCAATGTATTAATTTTGTTTCCCACTGAGTTTGGTATGTTGTCTCTAGTCCGGGTACATTTACTATTATAGGCTTTTGTGGGACGTTTTTGCCACTATCAGAATTTCATGGCTATTTTCTTAATATAGGTGTTTTTATGCTATTATATGATTAGGACAGATCATGGTTCTGTATTTTATTGTGATTGGCTTGTACTACTGTTTGGATTATCGATCTGACTTTGTATCCTTGGAACATTACTAAGTGGGTGTTTGGTTACTCTACCACTAAGATGCATCTTAAAGGACTTTGTTAATGTGAACATTTTATCCATCTTCTTAGTGTGAATAATGTGTTAAACTATTGGGTCTGACGAAGAGCTCAAGTTACCTATGTTCCATTGCAATTATTTGACCAGAGTGAATACACACTGTTAGACCTGGCATCTTTGGTGTGATTTTCCCCTGTCTTTTTGCCTCTACTTCCTTTATTTTTGACTGTGTGTTGGACCTAGTTTTTGCTGGTTTATGGTACTCTGGGCACTTTACCACTACTGACCAGTGCTAAAGTGAAAGTGCTCCCTGTATAACTGTGATTATGATTTGGTTATCCCTGATTGGCATATTTGATTTACTAGTAAATCCCTAGTAAAGTGCACTACATGTGCCCAGGACCTGTAAATCAAATGCTACTAGTGGGCCTGCAGCACTGATTGTGCCTCCCACATGAGTAGCCCTGTAAACATGTCTCAGACCTACCACTCAAGTGTGTGTGTGTGTGTGTGTGTGTAGTTTTGTAGTGCCAACTCGACCTAGCAAGTGTACCCACTTGCCTTGCCCAAACCTTCCCTTTTATACATGTACGTCACCCCTAAGATAGGCCGTACGTAGCCTCATGGGCAGGGCGCAGTGTATTTAAAAAGTAGGACATGTACTGGTGTGCTAACCATGTCCTAATAGTGAAATACTGCCAATTTTTTTTTTAACTATTGCAAGGCCTGTCTCTCTTATAGGTTAACATGGGGACTGTCTTTAAATCTAAGTGCAGGTCTCATTGGGAGCAGATAGAGGTGTGGCGTTTGAAGTCTCCGAGCCCACTATTTAAAATACATCTTTTGGTAAAGTTGTTTTTTAAATTCTGTTTTAAAATGCCGCTTATAGAAAGTGGGCATGTTCTCACTTAACCATTCTGTGTCTCTGCCTGCCTGTGGAATCCACGTCTGGGTCAGACTGACAGGCTAGTTGTGAATTCCCCCTAGACAGTGACACAAAAAGAGCAGAGGTGTGTACATGGGCTGCAGGAGAGAGGATGAGCTGACAACCTGCACCTAAAAGGGATGTGCCTGTCCTCACACGATTCAGTCTCCAACTCCATGGAGTGTGGCTGGGGCCAGGCATTGGCAAGGCAGTATTGTGTGAGCAACAGAGACTTTCCTTTGAAGTTTGCCTACTTCAAAGGCAGAAATGAGTGTAAGTAGTGAGTGTGAGTAGTGGAACCCAAACCCCAGATTTTTTTAACACATGCATCCGGAGGAGCCTGTGCCAAGGAGAAGAGCTGGAGGAGAAGTACTGCCCCTGTGCTGTGTGCTTTGCTGGGTTGGCCTGCAGTTGCTTCTTCTGCCTTAGAGAGGACAAAGACTGGACTTTGCTGTGTATCCTGCTTGTGAAGATTCTCCAAGAACTTGCCTCCTTTTAAGAAGTCTCGGGACATCAAAGTCTTCATCTGCCAGCACCTGAGGTCTCTTGCTGAGACGCCCTGACTTGCCAAGTGGTGCCACATCCAGTTTCTCAGTTCCTGGGCCCTTGGAAGGAGAAGCTGGCAGAACCAGAGAGTAAATCCATGCACGAAAGCTAAGCGGCAGAAATATCTACTCAGCGGATTTTCCAAGCGCTGTCCCTGGATGTCAAAATCTTCAACATCACTGCTCAGACTTTTGAGGCTGCTGGTCCTGAAATTGATGCATCACATACCCTGCAGAGAATAATTGATGCACGACCTCACTTGCGAGTAAGGAATCTATGCATTGCTTGCTTTTCCGGCGCATACTTTCCCATGCGGCCCTATTTTTCACACATGCCAGGTACTTTGTGCTAAAACAACTCATCCATTGATTTCTCTGGATTAAGACTTTCCTCTAAAAATTCATATCTTTGTGTATTTTGGATTTTTGTTGTTGTGGTCTTGTTTGATTTGTATGAATATTGGCTTGTGTGGAGTCCTTTTGTGGTCTGTTCACTGTTACTGTGCGTATTGGAGCAAATACTTCACTTATTGCCTTTGAGATAAGCCTGAGGGAGGGGAAGGGACTGAGGGAAGTGAAGGGAATGAGCAGAGGTTATCTGTGCTGTGCATCTCCCGTACCCTGACAAGAGTAGTGGTCTCTACTTGGACAGTGTGTAAACTGACTGCCAAATAAAGACCCGTTCCTAACACAAACTTAGTCTGCCGCATTCCTCTATTTTTCTACTTGTTTATAGGTTCTGTATTTTTTTTTCGTTTTTGATCGGTTAATTAGTGTTTGTGAGAAAACAGGGCTGATTGCAGAGGCCCCCTAACTTTTTGCCCCCATTTTCCACTTTATGCTGGTGTTTTCCTGACTCTGATGGTGCCCTGAGTACTGCTAACCAGTCCCAGGGCCTGTGCTCTGTGTAAAATCAATATGCAAATTAGGCTAATTATAATTGGCTAAGTTAACCTACCTATAAGTCCCTAGTATATGGTAGGGCATGTAGGTTTAGGGACCACAGCATAGGTGGTGCACCCATAGGTGCACTGCTGAGGTGCCCAGTGTCATTTTAAAGGCAGGCCTGCCTTGCTGGCTGCTTTTAAATTAAAGTTATATGCAAATTCGACTTTGGAATTAAAAGTACTTCCAAAGTCTTAAACTACCTTATTTTTACATATAAGTCACCCCTAAGGTGTGCCCTATGTGCCCCTAGGGCTGGGTGCCATGTAACTATAAGCAGGGACTTTATAAAAATAGATTTATAAACCCTGGTGAGGTAAAAACAGCCAAATTCGTTTTTCCCTCATTGAAGTAAATGGCCTTCATAGGCTAGAATGGGGAGACTTTATTTTACATTTTAAAGTCTCCTTAAATGTTGCATACCAAGAATTTGGTATCAAATTAATTGTTGTAATAAATCCCACAACTTCCAGTTGTTGGATTTAATATACCTTGTTCAGGTAAAAAGTTTTAGACTTTACCTAAAAAGTTGCCAATTTCAGCCCTGCATTGTTTTTGCTGCTGTGCTCTGATTGACCAGCCTGCAGCAGCTTAGCCAAGCTGCCTTGAGGTGTGAAGTGGCCTGGCTTCACACAAAGGAATGTGCTTGTGGGAGAGAATCTCCCCTCAGCAGATGGTGAGGCAGGAAGGGGGAGGGCTGCCAAACTGGTCTTCAAAGGCAGAGAAGGACATTTGGAGCAACCAGCAACACCCCCACATCCTGCAACCCCAGACAACTAGGTGCCCCCTTAGATTAGGAGAGGGCAGGAGAGGGGTGTGTTTATGATTTTTAGCCACACCAGTGGGTGGGCTCAGCCAGATGTAACCTCCAAAAATCAGATTCAGCCATGTTGGATTTTTAGAGAATGTTGCCTTCTGGGATGGATTTTTGCCACACTTCCCAGGAAGTGGTCATCACAGGGGGACGACCCTGTACCTGATTGGAGAACCAGGACCCCCCTGCTTTTCACCCAGGAGCAAGGATAAAACTGGCAGACCTGCACCCACGCCTCAGATACCCACCAGATTTCAACAAGAAAAGAACTAAAGGAGAAGGACTGCCCTGCTGGACCCCTAGCCTGCACCTGGAACCTGCACTCAGAAAGACTGCACCAGCTGCACACTTGGGCTTCACCACAAGAAGGACTTTGCCTGGCTTCAACTGGTTCAAGGAGGGACTTCCTGTTTGCTACAGGTGAAAAATTGCTATCCAGAGTCCCCTGCACCAACTCCTGAAGAAAGTGACCAGCTGACCACTGTCCAGTGGCCAAAAAGGAGTTTGCGCCAGGTGCATTCTGGGAGTGGTAGTCCGCACCCCCCAAGGACCATCTCAGAACTTCTGGACCCTTGGGGTGAGCTGTGGACCCCAAAAGAACCTTAAAATAACATCTGGGTGAAGATTTGAGAATTTTTGTAAAAAAGCTCCATAGAGGGACCGACCCGCCGCGGAAATTCTAGCCGGCTTGCCTCAACCGCGACCCGGCCTGATTTGGTGGTTCGTCCCGGTAAAGAAAAATCTCCGAAAAAGAGACTAAGTCCGAAGGTAAAAAGTTGACCGGGACCTCCCAGCCATCGTATCCGAGAAGGTCTCCATGGACGTCGGATCAAGATCCAGGTTTACCCCGGTTGAAGGATTTTCACCTCGAAAAAACGACTAAGTCCGAAGGTAAAAATCTCCACCGAGGAATCCAGCATTGCGTATCCGGAGAAGGGCTCCAGGAGGTCGGATAGGACTGGCAGGTTCGTCCCGCTGAAGAAAATCTTCAAAATAAAGACTAAGTCAGAAGGTAACTTTTTAACCGAGGCCTCCCGCGACCTGTAGCCGAGCAGGGCTCCATCGCGGTCGGCCTGAAAGTTTGACTTTGCCCCGGTCGAGGTGCAACCAGATGACCCGATTGGCGCTTTTTGTTTCTAAGCGCTAGAAAAATAATAATTCTTTAAAAATTCATATCTCCGGTTCCCCTTCTCCGATTTTATTCGTTTTTGTGTCATTTTAAAGATACAAATATAAACTATTTTTATAAATTGGTTTTGGATTTTTAAACTGTTTCCTGTGTTTTATTTAATTACTGTTTTGTGATATTTGAATGCTTTACACATTGTCTCCTAAGTTGAGCCTTGACGCTCGTTGCCAAGCTACCAAGGGTTGAGCTGGGGTTAATTTACTGAGACCTAACTGACCTAGGTGGGGGTTAGTGGCTTGTGGCTTGTTGCTAGGTGTAGGTACCTACCTGCCCTTACCAGTAACCCATTTTCCAACAGTGTTACTTTGCCTGGTCTTCCCTATGTTGGTAATCTCTCTGACACGTTCTATGGCTTTCACAGACATGGTACTCTTTTCCCTTTTAGGCTTACACCCTTCATAGTGGTTTGTGGTTTTGTTTTCTAAGTCACTTTTTGGTGCACTTTATTGGAGGACTTCCATGTTATTTGTTCTTTTATCTAGGTCAAACGGATATGGTGGTGGTAAGATGTCATGTTTTATATGATACTATGCAACTTGATATACAGTTAATGTATACCCTGTACTTTGCAGCCATGAAAGTCACATGTTGTGATAAAACAAGTGTTGGCTGTTAATGAGTTATTCGACAAAGGAAGAATTGATTCATCTGATTGAAACTGTTGATATCTAGTAACTTTGTAAGAAGACAGTGGCATTCATCAACTAAGGAAGATTGCATTGAACTGAGATCTTCGTGACTTTCTGCATGCCATATATTCTACACCGGAGTAACATTGAGTGCTGTGGTTTCGTCATGGTTTATTGCATTGTATGTGCTTTGAGTACATGTTTATGCCCTGGGGTAGTAGGGCATAGGTAGCCATCCAGCACCATCCTCAACTTTGATCAAAGCCCCCCACCCTGGACAAAGTGAGGGGCCTTCTGCTCGCCCGTGCACAGTGCACTGAGGCCTGTGGTGGCTTCTGTTTTGCCACTGCTGCAACCACTAGCAGCATAGTCCGTACAGGGCTCAAGACTTCTCATGCACACATTGAAGAGGAAACAAGATTGATGTCTCTTCTTAAGGTTTACCTTTGTTAAGAACTGAATTAAGGTTTGCAGGTGACTGCCTCCCTTACAAGTGCACAGGCGTCTTCAATACAGAACTGTATAGAGACCCTGTTAAGAGTTACTCCCAGTAGAGATATCCCGCTTCTGACATGCTCGTGGTATATTTTTAAGTTGTTTGTATTTTCTTTAGGTGACCGACTATGCAATAGCAAGAAGAATAGTGGACCTGCATGCAAGAAACGAAGAATCTATTGAACGGATATATTCCATAGAAGACATTCAGAGGTATTTGCTCTTTGCTCGCCAGTTTCAGCCGAAGGTAAGATCATTTCAGCACTTAGGAGTCTGATTTTTCCGATTAATTTTGCTATTAACTTATCATTTAGGATTTATTTTCAACTGTCGTGTTTTGTGACTGATTGGCATAGGTGTTCAGTTTTCTCAATGACTCATCTTAGTCTTCTATTTTCAAATAGGCTTCTTCTGAACATCATTCAAATTGTTGTTTTGTGCCTCTTACAAGCAAACCCACTTCGCTCCTGGAAAATCTGAAGTGTTTCATATATATCCAATCTAGCAGTAAAATTATTTCCTTAATAATTAAACGTATAGAGTATATAGTTTCAAGATTTTTCCGTGGCTGACTGACATTGTTTTGAAGCAATCTACATTTTGTAACGACATGCAATCAATATCGTTGTTTTGAAGCGAATGTTAAACTTTACAAGTAATTTATTTAGCATAGATCTTGCAGTCGCAGATCTAATTCTCAGCAATCAGTTTAACTTACTTTGGGAATGACTTTATCATCTTTTTTTTCCAGGAAAACAATTTACTTTTTTGTTTTCCAAGAGGGATGCGAATACAAACTGTTACTAAGGGGCAGTGAAGTGTGGATTTCACAAAACTCTTAAATTTTTGCACCCATTTAAATTTTGAGAGGACTCTGTACTTTTAGACTCCACGCACACCATTTCAATGCCAATTATACTTGTATTCGACATTTTTTAATGTGTATCACCATACATGGATGGTACAAGAACCTAACCTTTTTATAGGATCGAACGCGCAAGCGCTCTACCCTGTTGTAATCTGTCGGCTTTTAACCACACCCACCCTTGCTAATCGTTGCTTGTTGTGCTGGTTTGAAGTGCTTAATTTTTAGGGTCGAGTCTGCGTCGCATGCACTTGGGCATGCGTTTCCCTTGCGAGACGCTTTAGGAGTTAGAAAAGGGCTCGGAGCCCCGTTCACGTCAGTTGTCTTTCATTGGTTCGTGGGCTTGCCTGTTAAAATCTGCTTGCTTTCATTAGTGGAAGGCATGCATACGTCATACCTTTACTGGTGGTTAGCCCTCCTCGAGCGCAGGGACCAGGTATTGAAAACATACAAAGCTCGCTGTTTCCCATCAGGTTTGTGGACTCATTTTTATCTTTTATTCGCAGCGCGATCTCGCTTGACAGAAGTCGAGCGCTTTGCATAACATCGACCCTGTTACATAGTTAATTGCACTTTGCCGGTTACGTAGAAAATTGCACTTTTGCCGTTAGGTTTCAGTACGATTGAACTGTAGCAGCACTGTTTTTTTCTTTCAATGTGTAAAGAAAAATCTGGTTGGGAGTTTACAACTGCTAATAGCTGTAACTCAGAGAAATGCGAGACCCTAGTGCATTGCAAATGATTGTTTTCGGTGCATTTTATGAAATGTCCCTCCTTTGTGCGCTGAGTTCCCTCCTGAGGCCTTTTAACTAAGTGAACTTTTCTGTTGGCCATCACACTACGTCACGCTTCCTCCTGTTACAGGTTGTGATGGTCCCTCCTCCGGTTTTGGTTTGCCTTTCCGAGACAGTAACTCTTGCACTCATGACATCGGTGGCGCTTTGATTCAGCTTGTTCCTTTTCTGTGTCTCCTTCACGCTCATGGCGTGGTGCTTTGAATCGCCTCGGTTATGTGAAACTGTTTTACTTTTAATTTCATTTTTATTTTATGTGGCAAGAAAAATCTGTGTATTAGTTTACAACGCTGATAGCTGTAACTCAAGCAAATGTGAGACCCATTGCATTGCAAATGCTTGGTTCGAAGTTTTCCCTGTGTTTTGTCCTTCTAGAAAATCTGATTTGTATTTATTTTACTATATTATTTTCAAGAAGGGGAAAAAAGCCGGAATCATTTTTTAACTGATTTTTATTTTGCACAAGGCAAAATCAGGAAGGGCCTACTCCATTGTTGATATTCGAAACTGCGTGAGACTGAACCACAGGCGACATGTTTTGTCATCTGTATTTTGGCACAACCCACAGGACATTCAGTTGGCGTTTAGAGAATCAGGCTTTGAGTGGTAATATTTGTCTGCTTTATATCTATGTACACTTCGACAAACCCATTTTTTGTTGTTCATTTCATTTATTTTTTGCAGGGGGGCTTGCACACAAGCTTAGAGTAGTGGCAAACCTGCAGTACAATGCACATTTGACTAGACCAATGATGCTTCCTCCTTCCAATGTAACCGATCACACCCGTCCTTGCCACTGGGCTGTGCTAGTGACAGGTATAGTCCTGCCCACTCCCATAAACACTAATAGTCAAGCAGAACAACGTGTCATCTGTGCGTACTCCTTGCTAGAGAGACAGGAAAGGAATTATGGTGGTACTTCTTCACCGAGGACAGCCAACAAGGTTTTGGGAACATGGGATCACCACTGATGCTCTGCATTATGGCACTGAGGAGATCATGGGTGCATTTGCTCTTCTATCAGTCAGTGCAGGCGCCTGACTTTACTGCAGCACTGGCTGTCCCCCTGGCATCACTGTATTTGAGTTTTGTAGCAGCTGGGCACGGGTAGAATTGATTCCCAAAAATACTGAGGCATTTCCTGAGATACGTTGCACTCAAATCTAGGTGCAAACTAGGGGAGGTGGCAATTAGTGCCATCACATTGTGCACAAAGAATAATCTTTCAAAGACCTTGTTCGCTCTCGGTACAGTACAGTTTTCCTCTGACTCTTTGTGCGACTTAGATCATAGGTTATTGTTGTATAACCAACCATCAACCACGGTGGAGAGAAAAAAATTAGAATGAGAATAAGAACAGTTTTCTATCAGAGAGGGATTTACAAGTGGATGTGAATCCTTTCCAGTCAATAATGCATCTGTGGAAAGTAAAACTTCTTTCCCAAAGTAATAATGCCCCATTAGTTTTTTTTTTCCAGTGCAAAAGTAGTTATTGTAATGTTGGAGGAAGTCAAAAACACAATATTAAAAACTGAATTGAGATGTATTCAGACACCATGCTTTAATATTGCATTTTAGGCACCATTCTTATTTATTGGGAGATATTCTGAAATGTTGCTGAGATCTAAACTTGGCTGCAACAACTACCTGGCTGGAAAAGCCTAAAACGGGTCCATATCCAACTTGAGCTGGTCTTTGGGCTAGGGAGATGCTCATACTGCTAGAAACAAAAGATGGTAGTAAATGTGAGCAATCTAATTTTTCTTTTAGAAAAAACAAACAATGTTTTATATTAAAATATAATGCACTTGAATGACAAATGTGCATATGTAATTGGAAAGAGAGGGGGGACAACATATATAGGAGACCTTATCTTGAAGGCTCAATACGAGACCAAAAGTAGGATTTCCAGGTACATGCAGAACATGGAACAGCTATGAAATTAGCATAGAAGGTGTTATCAATCATATAACGATGTGTAAACTCACTGCTGCCAACCTCAAGATTTGGGGTCTTTTCCACTCTTGTCAACTCTGCAAAAATAAAAAATCTGATTGATCGTGACCTTTAATTCTGCAAGAAAATCTGTGAAGTAACTTCCTCCTGCTTTTTTATTCATAAATTCAGCAATAGTATCCATTCAATTCCTGCTCAATTGTCTCTATCATGCTTTGACTATTTTAGTACTGTTTCTTGATCTACACAAATTTTCACTAACATACGCTTACCCGTAACACAGCTGCCTGACCCTTGCTGAGCCTACCTACCAGTTCCTCCATTTCAGCTCATCAGTTTGATCTACATGAGCACCCGGTGTCAAAGCATATCTACAGGGTCCACTGTATTTGTCACTGGGCTGTCACCAAGTTAGGTCCTTGTTTGACCTAACCAAGATTTACATGGCTCTCTCCTAGGTTATTGCAGTCTTCTGCCAAACTACTAGATCTATCACCCATATCCAAAACTCATGTGGATGGCTGTTGCTTCTATTACCTGGCGTTCTAACGCTGGAATAGTCTTCCCCATTTATTAGATCTGATAATTGTAATCACCAATGCATATTTGTTTTGTGCTGTAAACTGTAATTCGACTTTGTCTTCTTGACATACCTGTTTATATCATTGTTTTAGAAAATGATTGGTGTTTGCTGATAACACATTTGGGTTTTATCTAAGGTCTGAAATGTGGTGTCTGTGCTCCTGGTATTTTGAATAAGTGGATTATATTGGTATTTGATATTTGACAGTAATTGACTGAGGGACATTTGGTGCTTCAAAATTGCCTCGTCCTTAAGAGGTGAGTGGAGAGGAGTGATTAGATGATGTTTTCATACATAGTAGTTTTATAATCTTAGCTATGACAGATCCAACATTTCTTAATTTCTTTCCTCATGTTATACGATTACGGGGGAAGACCTTGCTCTTATGTTAACAAAGAATGAGTTTGTTAAAGTGTATTAATTGATGTTGGGAGGGAGACTAGTGATAACCTGGTATATTTTAAGAAGTGTGGCGATTAATTCATTACAGTACAGATGTTATGCTACATTTCTCACTACAGGACTTACTAAACTTTGTGATTGTTACTATAATTTTTTTAGGCATGTATTCTTGTTTAAATTCAGTTAGAAGTGTATGTACTGTCACTGACGTTTTCCTCAGTACTGCGAAGATCTTGATATTCCTCTGAGGTGTTATTTTCTATATCCTCACAAGTTCACTTTATTTAAGAGACCCATGGGGGAGCAAGGGGTCAGTCCATAGCTCATGATAGGGTGGTTACTTGAAATAGATTTGCCCCGTTGCCCTCACTGAATACTGGTGTTTAACACGCTGAGCGGGCTGAAGGGTCTGCCCCAGTGCTTAATTTAATAAAAATGTGCCATGCCCAAAGCCCTCCTCTTAAACAAGTGGCTACTGCATTTAAATGTGGGGACACGGAATAATGAGGCGGGGTAATCCTGAAGCCATCTCGGGCCTCTTCAAACCATATAAAGCCACTCCCTGCCCCTTCATCTCACTCTAGCAGCCTTCTACTTTCTCCCTTTGGGACACTTTTTTGTTTTTCCTTTCCACCGTCTTTCCCATATGTCTTTTGTTCGTAGCACATGCTTGAGGCAGAAGAATAAGCCCCGGCCCTCAAAAATAAGTGCTGCTGCTCAGCACCCAAAACAAGCACAGATTAAGCACTGGTATGCCCCCGAGGGGGACTATCTGAACGTTGTATTGTGGACCGAAATCCAACTAGCCAAAAGGCAGCCAACGTAGTCAGTTGGAATATTGCTGGTATGGCAGCATAGTTTGATGCTCCTGCTTGGTTGGCTTTTATCAGATGCTTTGGGGTGATCTGTTTACAGGAAACTTGGTCTACATCCAACTGTTACTTTCTTGAGGGGTATAAAACTTCTGACCTCTGATATCGAATCCCAGATTGGTAGATTTAAAGGGGTGGGTCGATTTATTTTTGTTTCCCTGGCAGTAAAGTGAAAGATGGAGATTTTTACCTTTGGCTCCACAACTTTTCAGGCCATATCTTTTTCTATGCTTGGCTTTTCAAGTGTAGTGCTGCTAAATTTCTACAATGCTAAGACAACTATGACAGAGGCTTGTCATTCAACTCCTGGGCTCCTACCGGAGAAAACTCAGTAGATCTAAGTGGTCTAGAAGTCACCTTATCTTGGCTGGGGATTTTAACTTATAGTTGTGTGAGGATCCTAGAGAGAGGTGGAACCTTTATCACTGTAGCTTAGCTCCTTCTAGTCTACATTTGAAACACTCCAATCAAGGCTCTGCCCTAAATGGGATAGTGAGTTTAACTTGGTTTTCTCATGCAATAAGTGTCACTTTGAAAGAGAACAATATTCTCCCCATGTTTACAGGTGTGAATCTTTTATTGACTTTGTTTCTGTGCCTCTCTACCCATGTTACCAAAGTGGAAACTCAATTGAGCCCCTTTAGTGATCATAATCCCATGCCCTTATCCCTATGCTGGCTGTTACTAATGCAGGCGCGTGGGTTGAATGCTACAGGAGCCATGAGAGGGTGTGATAATGGAAGTAGACGTAGGAGGTCCAAGGTTGTTCAGGAGAGTTTTTCAAGGACCCTTTATTCCCTATGTGAAGCGTAATTTATTATCTGTCACTCTCCCATGTCTTAGGGGTCTTTATGGTGATTGCCACCACTTGAGTCTTTTGATATAATAGGATGAGGGGGATTCATATTGCAACCCCCTAACTGGTTCAACAAGGGATTTTCTCTACCATTGCAGAACTTGAAACATGCTTAAGCACCATTTCCAGAGACCCTGATCTTGTCAACCTGTTATAAACTCTATAGTCAAGAATTGGTGACGTGTAAGAGTAGGCTCCAGGATGGTGCTTGTGAGTCTCTTTTAGAGGCTAGTCCGCTGAGAATAGTGCCAAATTCTGGGGCATAATTAATAGCCCTGTTTTTTAGCCCCAGAACAGACAGGGTCTTTTAGCTCCAATGTCACAGAGGACAGCTAGCTGTCCCACTTTGAGGAGGTTTACAGTGTAGCTCCAACTGTTGATTAAAGCAAGCCCGTCCTGGCTAATGGGAAGCCAAAGTTGTCTTATTCTCTTGAGAAGGTCGAAGTATAGCTTATAGGGTTTATCTAAAAACAAGGCCTCCGGCCCGACTGCATCCCCCTGATTTGTACATCGACACTGAAGGTTGAACTTCTACCCTAATCTAGTTATTTCATTCAGCTGTTGTTGAGGGACCTTCCCAGTCTCGAGCTTCCTCAGTTATCATCCCTGTATTTAAGAAGGGTAATGGGGATAATCCCTAATGCAATCTGCCCATCTCTTTCCTTGATTAAGTGGTGAAAGTATTTGGGTGAGATTTACTGAACAGACTAGAGACCTGGGCAGATGAGCATAATCTTTTAGCTGATGTTCAGTATGGCTTTCATGCAGGTCATTCTACTGTTGACCATTGTTTAAACCTGTGCATGGTCTTGGGAAAATATACCATTGCACTTCCTTGGTCTATGCATCTCGCGTTCATGGACCTCACCTTCATATTTGATGGGGTGTCAAGAGAGAAACTGTGGCACATTGTCATCTATGGGGATGGAGCAGAATATTGTCTTGTTTCTCAGGGACTTGCATCGGAACACTATAGCATTGGTGCGATATACCAAGGACCTTCGATGTACACAGGATTTTAGCATCTTTAGGGGAATAAGGCATAGCTGAATTATGGCACTTTTCTTTTTATCCTGTATGTGAACCATCTAGAGCAGGTTCCAACTACCTCCATTGCAGGTTATCCTCAAATTGGACATCAACATTTGCTGGTCCTCCTGTATCCCGACGATACTATTATAGTGCTCTGCACAAGACTAGTAAATTTTCCTACTTAAGAATGTTTGATTCCAATATGAATTGGCACCCTTTGGTCAACCAGACGAGGGGATTTTGTGAGAGCTAATACTGTGATCTCCAACTTTGCTGCACATTTGGGTAAAAAAAAAATATATGGAGAATGCCCTATTACAGATGTATAAGGCCTAGTGAGTCTCCAAGGTGGTATATGGGAGCGAGGTATGGGGCTATGTTAAGTAGATGAACTACAAACTGTGGAATTTTCTTTTTTCTGAATGTCTTTTGTGTTCCCCAATGTGCCCCTACTTTTACAGTGCATGAAGAGCTGGGAACTGGTTATGTATCAGACAATATAGTGTTATACACTCTTTCTCTCTAGGCAGATTTATGGGTTAGACCAGAGGTTACTTTGAATAGTGAGATCTTAAAAGATTGTCCCTCATGGCCATGTTTATTGTATCCCTTAGGTCAAGTATATGAAGGACACCTTGAATGTATGAGGCAGGAGTGAGCTATTTGTTGTCCCAGAGCCTATTGTGAAGGCTGGCCAGATATACCTCAAAGCTCAGTTCCTGCAGCAAAGGGCTACATCCAGAAAACTCTCTAGCAACTCTGTCAGCCAGCTGTGCATATGGTCAAGATATAATTGTTCTACTGCTAATTATTTTTATCAAATAACCAGAGACACTGGGGCCTGAAAAAGCTGGCCACTGGGATTTGTAAAAGCAAGGGATTATGATCTGATAGTAATCTGGATGGAGCTCTGTTTCAGCTTCCACTGATAGCACTGTAGGACCAAAGAAATAGTCCAAGCGAACAAACTTGTTATGGAGGGACAAGTAACATGTATATCCTGGATCTGGTGCTGTGATCTATTGCTAACCTTAATGCCCTGAATGCCTTGGGTTTCCAACCCTGGTAATTACCAGGGCCGGTTAGGCCTTTACCAACTTTGAGATGAATGTTAAAATCTCCACAAAGTACTAAGGGTAGTGGCCACAAGGACAGTGCTACATTTAATGTATGGAATACCTCTGCTTCAATCGTATTTGACCCATAGACAGTGCAGAGAGTAATCCTTGCATTATCTATAGTACATTCCTGCATGATTCAATGGCCATCTTTATCCCTCAAAATATGACCAACTGAACTGCCTAAGTTCCGGCTCAAAACTGCCATACCATGAGTCGATACATGCTGCTGGGTACATGCCAAGAACGCCTACTTCAGGTCATTAATGCAGTGTTGTTTCCCCCATGGTCTGTGTGTCTCCTAGATATGTACAATGTCATCTTTATTTGATTTAAGGAATATTGTTGCTTTTCTTTTACGCTCATCATTTAAGCCACACATGTTAGTAGAGCATATTCGCACCTTATGTCCCATTAGTGTAATTCTTTCTGTCTCTAACCCCGGACTCTTCAATTTTATCATAACTAAATAAGGTACCTTTGCAAACTTTGCTAAAGACTTGCCCATCTAGTTGCCCTCCAGTTTCTTCTCATGACTGTCCTGAACAAATGACTTTAAAAAATAAAGCATTAGGTTGGTGCTTTTCTTGTCTATACCTGCTATGGCCACATTTGTGCTGCTGCTGTATCCCAAAACCCCTGGCCCTTGAACCCAAACACCCGTTACCTACCCCACCCACTCCTTCCATCGGTCCACCCTCACCCAACACCTCCCTCCATCTCTGAGAGGTCACAGGACCCTCCTGGTCTATTTCACAATGGGACAATGTGCCCCTAGCCTACTCCTGCCTCTAGTCATTAAATCAAACATGAGTGGTTTGCCTTATTGCCCCCAGCAAAGTGCAGGAGGGCTCCCTCTGTAATACCATTCACCAGGACTCCACCAGGACTAGAGAGAGATCAGTGAGTCCAAAAACTTTTTATCTTGAATTGTTGAAGTAAAATAACAAGTATTTTCCTTAACAAGCACATTCAGCTTAGCAGGTTTCAATAAGAAAGCCTAAGCCACCTTTCCATGAAGCGGTGCCATTAGCTGTCGGACATGCCATAGTTTCTCCACAGTGGCAGGGCAAAAATCAGGTTGGCACCGATCGGGCCGAGCAAGATCATAGAGACTGATCAGAACAGCCCTAGGCTTCACCCCTGATTGCCCGGCCCCACTTGTCATTCTGAAAGGGAATCTAAGCTCTCTGGACTTCCATTTCCTGATTGCACTAGGCAAGGTCCCGGGAAAGCTTCCCTAAAGAGCTCCATGATAAATCTGGGGGCATCACTGTAGGAAGCTGGCCCTGTATATACTATATTAAAGTGAGATATAGTGTGCACAGAGTCCAGGGGCTCCCCAGAGGTTTAACCGAGGCTAAAGTAGATAATATTTATGCTCTTTTGTGGTATTGTGGTGAAGAAATTAGGCTTATCAGAGGGTAGTGCAAAGCATTTGTTGTACACACACAGAAAATAGAAGAAGCACACACTCAATGACTTAATTCCAGACCAATGGTTTTTATATTGCAAAAATATATTTTCTTAATTTATTTTTAGAACCACAAGATTCAAGTTCCACACAGGTATGGACAGTACTTGGTTTGAAATAGGTAAGTAATACAGTTTTTGAATTATGGGCAATAAGCTATTTAAAAAACGGACACAGTGCAATTTTTGGAAACAGATCCTGGGAGAAGAAATCTTAGGTCTTTTTATAGGTAAGTGTAACACTTATAGTTTCATTCTCCGGGTTTTAGGAAGTACACCGGTTAGAGTTCAAGTTAACCCCAAACACCCACCACCAGCAACATAGGGCTGGGTGGATGCAGAGGTCAAAGTGGAGCAAATTTAACGTAGGATCCTAAGGGGACCGGGGCTGCTCAGAATCTAGTCGAACAGCAGGTAAGTACCCGTGACTCGGAGGGCAGACCAGTGGGGATTCGAAGAGCACTGAAGGGGCCACAAGTAGGCACCAAACACACACCCTCAGGGGTGGCTGGGTGGAAACAGGACATCGGGTTTCCAATGCTTGTCTGAGGGAACCCTGAGGGTTACTCAGAGGCTGCAGATGAGGTCCAGGGGGGTGTCTCAGGCACACCACTGGTTGGACAGGGAGGAGGGCCTGCTGAACACTGAGGCACCAGGGTCAGTTTCTCCAAGGCCTGGGTGGCTGTGGGTGCAGTGTGTTCTTAGGCATCGAATATCTCCATCTGGAACTTCGTGGTTGGGGGGACACTTGGGATTCCATCTGTAGGCATCATCGTGGAGGGGTGGAGAGGTCAACCCAGGGTGGGCACTTGCTTTGAATCGCCTGGGGACCCTCTCTTGCTGGGTGGACCACCTGGATACGGGCCATGGGCGTCGGGTGCACAGGGCTCAAGACTCACGCATCTGGAGTGAGGTGGGAGTCCTTGGTTGTAGGTTTCTTTAGACGGAGCCGCTGTCCTCTGGACTTCCTGGTCCTTTTGGGACAAGGCAGTCTTCTGGAGATGGCAGAGGTTGCTGGGCCCACTGGACACATTGCTGGTCTTTTTGCAGGTTCTTTGAAACAGGAGACAGGCCGGTAGGGATTGGGGCCAAAGCAGTTGTCATCTTCCTTATTCTCTGCAGGGGTTTCAGCTTAGCAGTCCTTCTTTTCGTCCACCAGGAATCTGGTGAGCTGGGTTCAGGGAGGCCCTACACTAGCAGTTTGGCTAACATACAGGCAACATCTCTAAGATGCCCTTTGTGCATTTTCCGATAAATCCCACACTGGCCTCAGTGTGGGTTTATTGTGCTGAGAAGTTTGATACCAAACTTCCCAGTATTCAGTGAAGCCATTATGGAGCTGTGGAGTTCGTAATGACAAACTACAAGACCATATATTCAGTATGGATACACTGCACTTAAAATGTCTAAGAATGGACTTCATCACTGTAGGGGCTCATTGCTCATGCAGCTATTCCCTCACCTGTGGCATAGTGCTCCCTGCCTTAAGGCTGTAAGGGCTTCTAGAGGGGTGACTTACCTATGCCACAGGCAGTGGTGGTTGGGCATGGTACCCTGAGAGGGGTGCCAAATGTAGAATCAAAGGTACAGTTTTAGGGAAGGAACACTGGTGCTGGTGCCTGGTTAGCAGAGTCTAAGCACAGTTTCAAAGTTGGCATCAACTCTAGGCAGCAAGTGGGGGTAACCATGCAAACAGTGGCACTTTCCTACAACTGCTACCTTCCATCCCCTCTGGAATACCTAGAACTCTCAGGTTATTGCGCCTAAGTCGGTCTTCCACATCATCCACATGGGCTTTGAACAAGTCGATTGCCTCTTTATGTGCTGCCTGATCATCCTCGAGCTTGGAAATCCTGTTTTCTGCTTCCCCCATCCTCTCAGCAAATACAGAACATGTCTTAGCTACTCTGCGGATGGCACTCTGCATTTTACAACAAGCTAATTGAGTCCGTCGGCTATCTGCCCTTGTTTCATCCCGATGCTCCGTGATACTCTGGTATATAGTTAGCTATATTGCTAGAATATTCCAATATTCCACTGACTTGAAGCCACCTAAAGACATATCTCCATGGCAAGAGGTGGCTGAGTAGTCCCTTTGAAGCATCCAGTGCTTGCTTGAGCGTATCTAGGTGTGGGCGCAAACCTTTATTTATTTTTTGTCCTCCAGACAGTGGCAGACACTGTCCGATCAGCTGCCCAGAGGTCTTGTTCTCTTTGGAGGCACTTATGTCACTGGCCACTGCAGTCCGGGAGCTCCTCTCTGCCCGGCTCCCCATTCCTTAGTCATCAAAGTTGTCCTCGCTGATCCAACTTGACTGGTCAGAGAATGAAAAAACACTGTCCCCAGGTCTCCGTCCATCGGTTTACAAACTGTCTCTGCGACACACAGACTGAGAGCCCTTTTGTACTGGGTTAAAGGTCACTTCTATCCTGTGATTTAAGACCTTTTCAAATGCTTGAATGTGATTAATCATTTCCCCTTTATTACTCAGTCACCTGCCTTTCTGACCCTTCCAAAATTACTTTTTTTTAAACACAATGCTGGGTGATTAGCAGGGTTCTGAAGATTCTTCACCATGTGGGCTGTCTTGCCCTGTGCCTCTACATTCACATTCACAGTTGCAAGCTCAGCACAATTACACTCACCTCTGGGGTGGTAGTGCCCTCCACGTTCAATACAGTAGCACCTAATGCAGCAATCTGCAGAGGCTGAGACACAGACCATATCGGGAATGGGGGGAGCTGCAGGGAGAGCTTTGAGTGCACCCACCTCGGGAGAGACTTCCTAAACAAAGTCAGGAGTGCCGCTGTTGCAGCTGTCTTTTTTCTTAGTTGGGCAAGCTCCACTAGCTGTCTCAGGTGCCTCTGAACCACCTTCACTTTCTCCAGCACAAATCTTTTTGCCCTCTGAGAGCCAGGCAATGTGGTCCAGATTCTGCCCATGCCGCTGCAGATCCTCCAGTCAGATGAGCTTTCATCCCCCACTAGCAAAATTCCCAGGCATTTCCCGGCTGCAGCATCTTGCAAAACCCAGCAGGAATCCCATTGGCTGACACTGCCATGGCAGGGAAAGAGCAACGCGGACCAGACTTCAGGCGAAGCCTGCACAGTGTTGGACCTGGCCCTCTTTCAGGGTCATCCCCAAACTTTTTGACTCCTTCCTCCTATTTTTCCTGACCTGTTTTTGTTGGCTTTAGGTCTCTGGGCACTTTACCACTGCTAACCAGTGCTAAAGTGTATATGCTCTCTGTGTAAATTGTACTGTTAGTTGGTTTATACATGATTGGCATATTTGTTTTACTAGTAAGTCCCTAGTAAAGTGCACTAGAGGTGCCCAGGGCCTGTAAATAAATTGCTGCTGCACTGGTTGTGCCACCCACATAAGAAGCCCTGGAATCATGTCTCAGACCTGCCACTGCAGTGTCTGTGTGTACAGTTTTAAACTGTACCCACTTTCCAGGCCTAACCCTTCCCTTTTCCTACATGTAAGACACCCCTAAGGAAGGCCCTAGGTAGCCCCATGGGCAGGGTGCAGTGTATGGTTAAGGTAAGACATATTGGATCTCATTACGACCTCTGACCGCCGAGCGGCTGCCAATGCAGCCACACTCCCACCGCAGCCATCAGGAGATTCCCGCTGGGCGGAAACCTGGTTTCCACCCGCAGGCCCAGCAGGGATCTCGGCCGCAACACAGGAGCCTGCTCCAAATGGAGCCGGCGGTGTTGCGGCCATGCGACGGGTGCAGTTGCACCCGTCGCGCTTTTCACTGTCTGCTGTGCAGACAGTGAAAAGCTGCACGGGCCGTGGCAGGAGGCCCCTGCACTGCCCATGCCAGTGGCATGGGCAGTGCAGGGGCCCCACGACTCCCCGTACCGCCAGCCTTTTACTGGCAGTTCAAACCTCCAGGAAAAGGCTGGCGGTAGGGGGACTCGTAATCCCCTGGGCAGGGCTGCTAGCAGCGCTCCCCTAGCGGATTATATCCGCCAGGACCAATGTTTTTGACTGCCAGGTTTGTAATGACCCCCATAGTAATGTGTTTTATATGTCCTGACAGTGAAATACTGCCAAATTCCGTTTTCACTGTTGTAAGGCCTATCTCTCTCATAGCTTAACATGGGGGCTGCCTTTAAATAAGATTAAAGCATAGTTTCCCTTTTGGGAGCAGATAGACATGTGGAGTTTGGTATCTCTGAACTCATAATTTAAAAGTACATCTTTTAGTAAAGTTGATTTTAAGATTGTGTGTTTGAAAATGACACTTTTAGAAAGTGGGAATTTTCTTGCTTAAACCATTCTGTGACCATGCCTGTTTGTGGATTCCCTGTCTGGGTTAGTTTGACAGTTGGGTTGTTTGCACCTCTCTCTAGACAGTGATACAAAGGGGGCTGGGGTATAGCCTGCATATCCTGATAAGCCATCGGTGCTAGGAGGGGGGGAAGGGGAAGGAGTGGTCACTCACACCTGAAAGGGCTGTGTCTGCCCTCACACAATGCAGTATCCAAACCCTGGTGTGTGTCTGAGGCCTTGCCTGGGCAAGGCAGGATTTCACAAACAAGTGAGACTTTCCTTTGAAGTTAGCCCACTTCAAAGGCCAAAATGGGTATAGGAAGAGCACCCAAAACCACAGACTTTAGACACTTCTTGGGGTAGACACTCTACCGCACAGACACTTCTGGACAAGAAACCTGCTTGAGAAGAATCCCTGAGCCAGACCTGCCAAGAGGAACTGCCTGGCTACCCAAAGGACTCGTCTGGACTGCTTATCTGAGAGGAACTGCTGCCTTGCTGGTGCCCTGCTGCCTTGCTGCTCTATGGCTGTGCTGAGAAGTGCTCCTCAAGGGCTTGCATAGAGATTGCCTCCTGTTCCCTGAAGTCTCAGGACCAAAAAGACTTCATTCACTCCTGTAACTGGACTCCTTGTGCAGCACAAATTTGACGCACAGCCTGCTAAAATTATGCACAGTCTGCCCTGTGGTGAAAAATTCACTGCACGCCGAACCAGAATGACGCAGCCCGACTTCACAAAGAGAAGATCGACGCAGCACCAGCGTAGAGACCTGAAATTCAAAGCACAGTCCACCTGATCGATGCACAGCTGACACAGGACGACCCAGCGAGGAGGAATCCCAGAGAGGAATCGATGCAGTGCCTACCGTGCAGGAGAAATTACCATGCAACACCCACCGAATCGCAGCGCCCAGGATTCCATGCATCGACCCCGGGGCATCTGAAAACACGCGAACACGAAGGGGATCCAAGTCTGCACGCCGGAAATCGACATAAAGCCTTCCCGTCCATAAAAAATGATGCAAGTCTGTGTGCAAAGGGGCGAAACCGACACACACCTCTGTCTTCCACGCATCACCTACACTGCGGTCCCCTGCTGAGATTTTGAGCGCAAACCAGGTACTTTGTTCTTGCAAGAGACATTTATTGTTTTTAAGAGACTAAAGACAGTTTATATAATTTTTTACAGTGATATCTCAACATATGCTTATTGCCTTTTGATCATTTTGACCTGCATCTTATCAGATAAATATGTATTTTTCTAACCATTTTGTGGTATATTTTTGTGGTGCTATACTGTGTAATTGCATGATTTATTGCACAAATATTTTACACATTGTCTTCTAAGTTAAGCCTGACTGCTCAGTGCCACGCGACCAGAGGGTGGGCACAGGATAATTTGGATTGTGTGTGACTTCCCCTGACTAGTTAGGGTCCTTGCTCTTACAAGGGGTAACCTGATTAGCAACCAAAAACCCAATTTCTAGCAAATAGGAACCTTTAGTTTTAAGCTGTTGACCACTATCCATAGCAGTGGGCTGCAGCCGTACGACCTAAAGCAGCCTTTCCATGTGCACACAGGGGGCAGAAGCAGAGCGGGACGGAAGAGTACTTCTTTGTCATCTCAAGCAGCCACCACCTTGACCTCTTTTCCCCCTGCTCCGCTCCAGAGAACAGGATGCATTAGCCAAGCAACATGTACGAAATCACGTTTTCTTAACAGTGCCTAATATGGAGCCTTATCTTACATGGGTCCTTAGCGCGCGTGTTTCTTATTTACCAGCTTCCGAATGGATTTGTTGCTCTTTTTGTTAGCTGTTCCGAGGGGCTGCTCTAGGGGGTCATAGGTTGGAACCCTGTAGTTGAGACATGTCTCCGCAGGATACCCTGTATTTTATAATGTTCATTAGTTTTAATGCGATCCTGGGAATTTTTATCCTTCCAATTTTAAAGCGAGTGAATTTTAATCAAATCAGCCCAGTTGTAATGTACCTCCAAATACTCCCAGTTGATATGATCCTGAACGTGGTTAGCTTTTTAAAAGTTGCCCTGAGATTGAGGAATAGCCGTGAAAACTAATATACTATTTTTATGCCTTATAAATATTTACGAGTTTTAGGCATTTTCAACATGATTTTGTTTTCTGCTTTTAACATCTTTGTGTATATATAATTGCACTAGGATCTTGTTGCTAATTGGTGCATGTACTCTACTTTTATGTTGTGCCTTTATGATTTATTTACAAGTCGAATAAAGTTTATTTGATGATACTCCTATTGAAGGCAGCCAGTACAATTTATCTAGGTTATAACACAGTACTCATCCGGTCCTATTATTTGAACTGTATCACTTGTTGATCTTTTAATGTTTTATTGTTTACATTGCTTCTTTCCTCTTAACCTTGAGAAAGCGGCCTGTGCGCTGCTACTGTTTGCTGAAAGTAGCAAATGTAGGTGTGTGTAACATTGTATTAAAGTTTCTTACTGTTATTAATTATGTGTAAATAAACTAACAAATACAATGGTACATTTATTTTAAACAAAATGTAATGTATAGCCTTTTTCATATGGTGCCTCACATGTTCTTTTGTGTTAATATTTGTAGAACGCAGGAGACATTACTGGTGAGTGAGGGCACCAGGACAATTTCCCCTTGTTTATTTCAATGGAAGTAACCTATTTTTATAGGAATTTGCATTTATCATATGACAAAGTACAGGACCTAACAGGAGGTGATAAATGTACCTGTTTTACCTGTTTCCGGTATTTCGATATTTAGTTGAGACTTGTGCCCAGTAGGTATACGGTCGTTATTCTCTGATCAGTTTCTGCGTTTGTGTGGTTGTCATACTAGGTATGTGATAAAAACAGCACGTATCTCTGCTATGAGTTGTGATCCGCACCACATTAACTGATAAGGCCGTGGCCCGAATTTTTTTTATGAATATTAATTTTTGCCTGGTTTGGAAATTTAAGTTTTGCGGAGTCCAGTCTCTGGGGTCTGGACATGTGCCGGTATTTACCGCGCCTTTGTTTGGTGTACACTGCGTTCTGGTAATTCCGCGGAAGGGAGACGGGAAAAATCTGTGTTTCATCAGTGGTGTGCTCAGTTCTGTCGACTCTTGTACTCTTATGTCATGATTGTTTTGCAGGGCGTAATCTAGGAGTGTCTGTTGGAGAGATCAAGGAATCCGGAGTCAAAGGCAGACAACTTCCAGCCACTCATGGGCATTGTGCTTAATATATTGTTTCTTCTTGTGCCTGCATGGCTCTAGTCTTCAGTGCATGCATGTTTGCTTTGTTACACCAGGTTAAACGGCGATGTCTGAAGCCCTTTATATGTTTCAGAATATTGTTTGATAGCCTTTTCTAATTTAGGTACTCCTGTGCCACAGTTGTAGGAGTATCACCTGTTTTAGATGTTTAGAGTAAATGTTTTTACATTTTTAAAGAGCACAGCATAACCAGGACTATGTCCGCGCTCTTTACAGGGAGCCATACAACTGAAAAAAAATATTGTGGAACCGTATCAACAAACCTAGTCAAACACTGAACGTGTGCCAGCAGAAACCCTACATTTTAGGCATAGCTCGCATACGATGAACAAGTGCGATAGGTAAGGCAAATAGAAACCGAACATGTTTAATTGGTATTGCATTCTTCTCAAGAACGAGGGGAACCTTGAAAGAGAGAACAGTGAGAGGGTGGGCCGAGAACGCGAGATACTGACAAAAGCAAGCTAACCAGGGAAGATGGATTACAAGAGTCTGGCAGAAGTCGTTGAGTTCTCGCAGAGGAGGCATCGATGCGATTGATTAGAGGGAAAAGTGGCGAACAGAGGATGTAAGAAGAAAGGGAGACACTAGTGTTCGATGCATAAATCTTAAAATGGGAGATTAATTAACTGAAGGACAAAGGAGGAATAACCTAATGATGGTTAATTTTGTGTGAAAGGGAGGCTTAGAGAGAATAGTAATGGATGAATTGGTAAAACACACTTGAGCTAGAAAAGCATGATTGTAAAAGGAAGAGGATGATTGATTACCCCTGAATGTGTTAAAAGGTTATTCTGGTGGAGCTTAAACTGATATCTTAATGAATTTCTGTAAGGACAGGGGTTTAGTGCTTGTATTGTCTTCTGGCAACGAATTCCAATGGGTGAAAGTATATTTCACGTGAGGGAAAACGAGTGCCCTCGTTCTCCAGGAAAGCAATACTTACTTTCTTATATTTAATGTTTTTCGTGAAGGGATTCACTTTGGAGAAAACAGTAGGTGCTCAAATACAGTAATTTGTTAGTTGAATATGGTGGACTAGGTAACTTCCCTTACCGCCGAAGTGCAATGTTTGCGGTGCTTCTAAAACCCAATGTTCGAGGGTGAGAAATTCATGCTGCTGGAGTACTTCGTTCACTTGCTTCTAGGAAATACTACTTGCTCTATTCCTCTTCTCCTAGATAACCAAGGAAGCTGAGGAATTTATCGTTGACAAGTATCGACACCTGAGACAGCGGGACGGCAGCGGAATAACCAAGTCTGCCTGGAGGATTACAGTCCGCCAGCTTGAGAGCATGATAAGGCTATCTGAAAGCATGGCTCGCATGCATTGCTCAGACGAGGTAATCAATTGGAAGCCGCGCGTCTGCGTCACTGCTGTGTACTGATGTAGTTGTTTGGTCTGAGCATGAATAATGTAATTGAAATAGAAGGGTTATGCTTAAGCATACAACGATACATTCTGTATGCCTTCAGGCAGTTCGTTTGTGCTGACTGATGTTTAAACACACCGGTGTTTAGGGGCTCAGTGTATGCAGTGGTACTGACGAACATTTTTCAGAGTGGTGGTCCCGCCATCAATTTTAAATCACTAAATTCATAGGGACTGTGAAATATTCAAGCCTGTCACAAAGAACAAGTATAGCAAATAAACCATGCTAATGCAGCAGGAGAGTGGTAAGGGTGTGCATTTTGGCAGGGGCGGTTCCTCCATGAGGGTGGAGAAGCATCGCCCCCCCCTCCCCCCCCCCCCCACACCCTCAGCCAGCAGCAGCAGCAGCTGCAAAACCTTTACAAAGAAACAATGACAAACGGTGTTTGGGGCGCCACAGGGATGACGTGCTCTGACTCCCTCAGCACTTCCTCTCAGAGCTCATGTGTGTGGCTGGCCGTCTCAGACCTGCTAAACGCACATGCGCTTTAGGCACTAATGTTGCTGGGCTGGAGAGAGCCTGCACAGGCTCCCAGTCAGCCTGGAGAGCCTCAGCTGGGCGCTCCCAGCTGATCCTGATGCTGCCTTAAGCAGCATCAGGATTGGCCGCAGAGCAGGCTTGGAGCCTATGTCTGCAGCCAGCAGGGCAGAGGAGCGTGGGACCACGCCAAAAAGGTAAGGGTTTTTTTTTTTTTTTTTAATTTGAACTTAATTGTATTACATTTTAGGTGCCCCGCCCACCTCACCCGCCCCTCTCCTTTAGAGTGAAGCGGGCCACAACTGAATTTTGGAGCACGCTGTTTCCAGTATATTACAAAAGCATGGTGTGGAAGTGCATTGCCATTTGCAGAAAGCCCATTTTTCATTGGCCACAAAATTCGACCGACATGTAGTTTTACTGATAACAGTATATAACGCACAAATGTGTGCAAATCTGGTTTCAGCTGGTATTTATCAGTTGCACAGTCACTAAAGTGCCTTGATTTTTTTTTGATCCTATTAAAAGTGGGAATGGGTGATAAACGCCACACAGCTGGAGAATTTTGGCCACTCCTCGTTATGCTTGTAACAAGGAGTTCCGGCCAAATTCCATCAACTGCTGCTTGTCGTTTTTTTTCTTTCTTCTTCCATTGGTGTCCCCCCTAGTGCTATTTTTAGGTGCTGGGTGGTCACCAGTGAAGTTTTTGCGGTGAGGGCTGCATCTGCTAGAGTGGTAGCAAAAGCAACTAGAGCATCGCGCCCTCTGGAATGCCAAGTGGTGCCATTTGTGCTGATTTTTTTCAGTGTAGAACAAGCTCCCAGTGCTAAAAAGTAGCGCAACATAATGATTTCTGCCTGATCAATGAACTCTGTGGAATATTGTGGCGTTTTCATGAAACTATCTAGAAATCCGCAGAGTGAATCCCCACTACTTCCAGCCACCCCTGAATACAATTTCACCAAGTCATGTCTTGATTTGTTTGGATCCTAGTAAAATCTTTCCACCAGAATACAGTTTTTCTTTTTTTTTTTAAGTGCTTCATTTGTGTTTTCCCAAACTGCTGATGTATTAAGTATTTGCACAATGTATTTACAGGAATTCAAATGTTGCTGTGTTAGAAAACACCTGACAGCCTAGTCTTTCCTTTCACATTCCCTGTACCACCGCAAGATTATCAGATAGTTCACTTTACACTTTGGTGTCAGAGAGAAAATGAATAACCATCCTGCTGGAAATGCCCCTTAATGCAGGTATAACCCCGGACTTTTTTTTGCCTTTCTTCTCCTTTTTCTGACCACCTTTTTGTTGGCATTAGGACTCTGAGTACTTTACAACTGCTCAACAGTGCTAAAGTGCATGTGTTTCTTCCATAAAACATGGTAATATTGGTGTATCCACACTTGTCACATTTAACGTACCTATAAGTCCCTTGTAAACTGGTATGCCATATACCTAGTGCCTATTAGGTAAATGCTACTTATGGGCCTGCAGCACCAATTCCGCCACCCCCTTAAGTAGACCTGGAAACATGGCTCAGGCCTGCCGCTGCAGGGCCTGGTTATTCAGGTTAACTACCACCCTGTACTGGCACTTAGAACCTCTTACCAAGTCCATAACTCCCCTTTTCTTACATATGTCTGTAGGAGGATGGCCTGGTTTGTAGTGGGTACCTAAGGTACTTACACCTTATACCAGGACCAGTTATCCCTTATTAGTGAAATGTAGGCAGTGACTAGCGGCTTAAGCTGTCTAGGAGTAGCTGTAGCAGAGCAGCAAAGGCTGAATTAGGAGACATGCAAAGCTCTTGCAATACCACTATGGTCACACAGTACTTACACAGTACTTACACACAATAAAAGACAATACTCCATGTTAACAAAAATAAAGGTACTTTATTTTAGTGAACAAGGCCAAAAATCTCTTCAAGGCAATACTCCTTCTGGAGGTGAGTATTATACCAAGTATATACACTAGTAAGCAAAATCAGGTAAGTAAACTGTCATAAAATAGTGCAAACACTGAAAAATGCAATAGGTTGCAATGGGCCTAGGGGCAACCCAAACCATACACTAAAATAGTGGAATGAGAAAGTCATATTCCCCCGTAGGCAAGTGTAGTGTGTAGAGGGGCACTGGGAGTGTAAGACAACACCAAAGGTAAGTAAAATACCCCACCCCAGAGCCCAGGAAAGCAGGAGTAAAGTACAGCAAGTTTTCTCAGAAAACACTACATGTTGTGATGAAGAATTATGCAAGAACCACACAAGAATGCAAGCAACCAAAAATGTATTCCTGGACCTGAAGACCTGTGGAGAGAGGAGACCAAGTCCAGAAGTCGATGGAGAGTCTAGGTAGAACAGGAGCCCCTGCTCACCTGGAAGAAGGTGCAAAAGTGGATTCTCTGGTTCGAAGAAAAGTACAGAAATGTCCCAAAGAAGAGAGTTGTGGGTTCCTGCTTGATGCAAGAGAAGTCCCACATCGAGTAGTTGGATGCAGGCTGTTTGCATCACTGGATTCCACCAACAAGTCTTGGTTCACGCAAGCACGCGTTTTGTGTCAACGGGGAGCTTCCCGGACCCAGGAGGGACCTGGGAGTCTCAACTTGGACTGAGGAGGCTTTCAGCACTTCAGAGAGCCCTCAGAGGACCAGGCAGCACCCACGGGAGTCCAGGACATGGGGACAAAGGATTTGCAAAGTGTGGTCGTCACAGCACTACACAGGAGGATCCCATGCCGCCGGAGAACAACTCAGTGCTGTGCATCGCAGGATGGAGTGCTGGGGACCTGGGTACACTGTGCACGAAGTACCTTTGGAAGAGCCCAAGGAGCTGCAGAAGACGCAATGCACAGGGATACTGTCTGGCATCGGGAGGAAAGCTCTTACCGCCACCAAATTTGGACAGCTGGACCTTTGGACAGTCGGGGTCACTTCGGTCCCCCACCTGTGTTACAGAGATCACGCTCGTCGACAGGAGAGGAGTCCCAGAGTACTTATCGTCGTCTCGGAGAGGTGCTTACTGAAGCAAGGAAGGGACTGTCACTTCACTGGAGATTCCTTCAGTTCTTCTGGTGCAGGGTGAAGACAGGCAGTCCTCAGAGAATGCACACCTTGGAAACTTTTGCAGTTGCTGGCTGTAGCTGAAGTTGCAGGTCACAGTAGCCTTCCTGGATCCTTGGTTGCAGTTACAGCGGTTCCTGGAGCAGTCTGCAGTTGATCTGACAGTCAGAAGCTGAAGTCCTGGTGGAGTCTTGCAAACCGAATATGGGGAAACTCAGAGGAGAGGCACTAAATAAGCCCTGAGCGAGGGATTGGCTACCTACCCAGGTATGCACCTATCAGGAGGGGTCTCTGACGTCACACACTGGCACTGGCAACTCAAATGCTCCCAGAGGGTCCCCACACCTTGGAATCCAAGATGGCAAATGCCAAGGACACTCTGGAGGAGCTCTGGGCACCACCCCTGGGGTGGTGATGGGGAGTGGTCACTCCCCTTTCCTTTGACCGGTTTCATGCCAGAGCAGGGACTGGGGGCCCCTGAACCAGTGTAGACTGGATTATGAAAGGAGGGCACTGTTTGTGCCCTTCAAAAAATTTCAAGAGGATCTTGGATGATACCCCTCCCATGCCTGTAACACCTATTTCCAATGAGAGAGGGTGTAAAAACCCTCTCCTAAAGCAAATGCATTGTTCTGCCTTCCTGGGATTGAGTTGCTCAATCCCCAGGAGGGGAGAAACCTGTCTGAGGTGGCAGAAGCATTGCTCCTTTTGCCTTATAGACCATATGAAGGTGCAGGGAGTGTACTGACTACTAGCATCTAAAGTCAATGGAGGATGAGATGATTAAACAATCACCCTAAGACAGAATATAATGGCTGACTGGTGAGTGTTTTAATCACCAAGAATTATGGGTCTATACTCATAATAAATTATGAAACTAGCCTTTATAGGCATAGAATAATGCAATTTGTTTTACTCTAGGTGCTACCTATAGTAAACTAACAGTCCTGATGATGACCCCGGATAGATTGATCTACATAAATGGGGTCAAAACGTCAACAATTTGATAGTGTGGATTTTTCTTGAGACCCCAAAAAGTGACTTCTGGACCTCTGGAGTAATAAGAGTCCATTTATAGAAGATCGCAGAGAATTTGTTTTAACCACATCTTGTATATATTGTACAGAGCACATTTGCACAATCGTTTTTCACTACATTCACTTTCACTGCACCATCACTATAGGAGCACCATAAGGATTGAATTCAAAATCAAGAATTGATATGTATTTTAGTGAAGATATAATAAAATATTAATTGTTAACAAAATTTGCACGTTTGAAGAGTGTTGAAAAATTGTTTACCAGGAAGACAAGGGTTTTACTTCCCCCTGTAGGACCATTGTTTAATTACTACTTTAACTACCCAGGTTCTAGGGCTACGGAGTATGCATCATTTTCTCTAAATACTTTCTAAAAGGTAGGCATTTCTCGGCACCTTGTGTGCCCACTTTTATTTCCAATACATGTCTGGCTTGGGCTAGGTGACAGCTGCACTTGTACTTTACCTTCAGACACCCACAACACAAGATACTCAACTGCATCTGCATGCATCTGCATACTGGTGGGTCTTCCTGGGGAGGAGGTTTGTAAGGGCTCACACTTACACCTCAAAGGGTAGTGTCTAAAGTCCACACAAAGGGGCTTATTACCTCCCACTGATAGTCTGGATCCAAGGATGACCTGATAGGGGGATCTGTGCACTTCACAACAACTGTTTATAGTCACCCCCACATCAAAGGCACTGTCTGGTATAAGTACTGGGTCCTTGACTCCCCTAAATCAGTACACCTCTAGACCCAAATGCTGCTGCAGTAAAGACTGTAGTGTGCTAGGATAGACTGCTCTCTGTAACTTCTACCCTGCTTTGCTGTGCAACCCTGCTGATCTCAGCCCAGTAACCCAAGACTCGTCCTCCAAATCCAGGGTGACTTATAGTGCTTTCTTTTACCGCTTGCCTCTGATCTCAACCCAAGCGACTTTTGGTAAACCTTGCTACTTGCATCACACTTGCCAGAGTGGCCTTGCCTTCCTTTGCCACTCACCTCCAGCTCCAACCCAAGCTGCTTATGCCAAACCTCGCCCCTCACATCTGTGTCTTGCTCGAGTGGCCCTGCCTTCCTTTGCTGCTAACCTTCAACTCCAACTAAAGCAGCTCTGCCCAGTGCAGCCACACCCCACTCCCCTATAGCACAACAAAAGACATTGCACACGCATGCAGAGGAGTCCCAGGCACCAACTCTTTTATCTATTACCTTTTGTACATGAATCCTAAAATGTTTTAGTCTACAAAGCCAATACTTAACTATTTGTGATTTGGATCTGTATTATGCTAAACATAAAAGTAACCATAAACAAGATTCATTTTTCTACATCCATGTGAAGTCTCTCTATATCACTTGTGATTATTGTGAGTTGCACAAGTACTTTATACATTGCTTTAAAGTTAGGCCTGCCTGCTGTTTGCCAAGCTACCAGAGTGTGAGTACAGGCTAACTTATGATGTGTCATTGACTTTCCATGACTAGGATTGTGATCCCTGCTTGGACAGGGTGAATATCTCCACCAAGTGAGACCCAATTTCTAACACACAACCTCTGTGGTAAAAGAATAGGATGCAGTTTGGCAGGAGGAATAGCCTGAGATTTGGCCTCCATCGTGGAACATGCAGCAAGCGCGCCAAAATGTGAAGATCTCTTTAGTGCTCATTGTTAGACCGGTCAGCCTTAGGAGATGGCGTGGGGTGGGATCTTCCTCCAAACCTTATGCCTTTTACCCTCTGCTATTACTGAAATTCACTTTTGTTGGCCTTAGGACTCTGCATACTTTAATACTGCTAGCCAATGCTAAAGTGATTGCACTCTTCTCTAAACATGGTAAAACTGGTTTTAGAAATGGGGTCTTTGGTTGGCAGTCAGGTTACCCACTGTCCAAGCAAGAACCCTCACTCTAGTTAGGGCAAAAGAGAATCACACTCAGTTAAGCTCCACTCACCCCCTTGGTAGCTTGGCACCAGCAGGCAGGCATAACTCAGAAGCAATGTATAAAGTATTTGTACCAACACACACACTAATACAGTACACTACAAAATGGACCCCACACCAGTTTAGAAAAATAGGTAATATTTATCTAAATCAAACCAGACCAAAACAACAAGAATCCAACATACACAAGTTAAAATATGAATTTTTGAAAGAATAATAGTCTTTCTCAATAGAAAACAATGATTTGGCACAAAGTACCTGGTTAGCATAAAAAATTAAACTGCACGGGCGAGTGTGTTGGAAAAGGCAGCGATGTGTCGCTTTCCTTTCTCACAAGGGATGCCGGGTGTGGTTTCCTTTCCAGTTGGGTCAGCGATGTGTCGTTTTTCTCCCTCACAAGTGATGCATTGACTTCTGGACAGGACACCTCAGATTGGCGCGGACTCAGGATGACTAATGCCCACGGATGATACATAGAAAGTCCTGTCGCACGGTGTTAGAAAACTGCGCTGCGTGGGGTTTGCGTCGTTATCAGCAGCTACATACGGGTGTTGCACGTCTTTTCTCCAACCGCGATGAGTTGATCTCACAGCTGCGGTGCAGGTGGAGCATCTATTGTAGCCGCGAGGCCGGCAGCGCATCAAAAATTTACCCTCACTGTGTTGTGTGTGGATTTTCAGCTCTTGTCTGTCAACGTCTCCATTCAAGTGCCCAGGGACTGGATAGGACACCAGTTGGCAGGTTAAGAGTCTCAGCAGAGAGCCCAAATGTTAACAGAGGAAATATTTGTCTCAGACTTCAAAACAGGAGGCAAGCTCAACTCAAACCCTTGGAGATTCTTCACAAGCAGGAATGCACAACAAAGTCCAAGCTTTGTCCCCTTTCAGAGGCAGGGGCAGCACTTCTCTTCAGCTCTTTTCCTTGGTAGAGGTTCCTTTTGGTTCCAGAAGTGATCTAATTTTCAGGAGTTTTGGGTCCAGTACTTATACCGCTTTCTTCCTTTGAAGTAGGCCTACTTCAAAGGAAAGTCTGTTGTTCACAAGATCCTGCCTTGCCCAGGCTAGTCCCCAGTCACACCAGGGGTTTGCAGGCTGCATTGTGTGAGGGCAGGCACAGCTATTTCAGGTGTGAGCGACCACTCCTCCTTCCCCTCCTAGCACAGATGGCTCATCAGGATATGTAGGCTACACTCCAGCTCCCTTTGTCATTGTCTAGAGAGGTGCAAACAGCCCAACTGTCAAACTGACCCAGACAGGGAATCCACAAACAGGCAGAGTCACAGAATGGTTTAAGCAAGAAAATGCTTACTTTCGAAAAGTAGCATTTTTCAAACTAACAATCTAAAAACCAACCAAAATGTATTTTAAATTGTGAGGTCAGAGACTCTAAACTACATATTTCTATCTGCTCTCAAAGAGAACAAGCACTTTAATAATACTTAAAGGCAGCCCCCAAGTTAACCCATGAGCAAGAGAGAGGTCTTGTAACAGTGAAGACTGACTTTAGCAGTATTTCACTGTCCCACCTTAAAACTTCCCTCTCTCCTTGCCCAGCTATGTTTACAGGGCTACTTATGTGTGTGGCATAACCAGTGCTGCAGGACCACTAGTATCATTTGATCTAAAGGCCCTGGGTACATCTAGTGCACTTTACTAGGGACTTACTAGTAAATCAAATATGCCACTCATGGATAAGCCAATTTACACATACATTTTATATGGGAACACTCATCTTTGCACTGGTTAGCAGTGTTAAAGTGCCCAGAGTATCAAACAGAGACCAACACACATCAACACCCTGGGAAGCAGTAACAAAACATTAGGGGAGACCAAACCAAGGATGCCAACTCTAACAGTTGGCTTACACCCAGTGGGCACATTTAATTTACTTAAGTCCCTAGTAAACTTGTTAGAATTGCATGCACCCAGGGCCTGTACCTTAGATGCTACTAGTGGGCTTCCAGCACTTATTATGCCATCTGCTTATGTAGCCCTTCAAAAACATCTCAGGCCTGCCATTGCAGCCTGTGTGCAGTTTTACACTTCAATTTTGATCCTGACAAAATAAACCTTTTGTCAGGCCTAAACCTTTCTTTTTAAAACATTTCACTCCTAGGGTAGACCCTAAACAGCCCATAGGACAGAGTGTATTGTATTTTAAAAGTTTGACGCATACATGACATTTTTACATGTCCTGGTAGTGTAAAACTCTAAATCATTTTGACTGTTGCACAACATAAATCCCCCATAGGAAAGTGGCCTACCTTATTACATTTAATAAGTGATAACCTTTGTGTGGGGGCAGGTTGGAATTTAATGTTTAGTGTCTAGGGAATTGTGGTTTAAACACCTCTTTAAAATAGTAAAGTTGGATTTTTAGTCACAATTCTGATAATAGCATTTTGAGAAAGTTGGGGTTTTCTTGTCTCAACCACTTGCTGCTAAAAGCCAGTTTCCAGGCAGTATCACAATGGAGGGCCTGGGTGTTGGCAGATGGACCGGCCTGACTTAGTGACAGGGGGTGCAGAAATGTCACCTGTCACATTTGTACTTCAAAGAGACTGCCTCAGCTCATAAACAAAGAACTTCACACCAGCCTATTGTGACTGTAGACAGACTGGGGCCAGGGTAGGGTGGCAGGAAATCCCCAACACTTTGGTTGAGGGGGAACACGAAAAGATCCTTCCCATTTCAATGCTGGCACCAGATATAAAAATAGAGCCCTCATTCCCACTCTTTGGATTACACTTGTGGAAGAATGAGAAGAACTGCTCCATTGTCCTGCTGCTGGAAGAACTGTCCTGCTGCAAGCAGCGGTGCCATGATGCCTGCAAAAGGAAGACTGCATTTGGACCTTGAACCAAGAACCACCACACGTGACTGGCCTCCTGTTTTGAGCTACAGGGACATAAGCTCCAGAGACCTGTGCTGCATCTGCCCAGTTTCTCAGACTCAATGGGACGTGACTGTGCATAACTCTGCTGGAGTTAGTCTAATTCCTGGACCTTGGGCTGACATCAGAATGTAATCCTCCATGCACAACTGTGATTTCTCAACTCACCTCAATGCAGGACCTCTCATCACAGCCCCTCATCTGAACTAAGTACAAAGCAAAGGTCTGCATCAAGAACATAAAGTTGAATTATTTTTGGGACTAACCTGGCCCATGTATCCAGCCTGCTCTCCATTGGGATTGGCCTAAAGTTGTGACTTTATCCAGGTGCAGTGCGACCAGATAACCACAGTTGGTGCTTTGTTTTTAGGTGCAATACTTGCCCTAATTAAATATCTCTGGTTCTACTGATTCGATTTTTGTTGTTTTGGTGTCAAATCATTTCTTAAATAAATGTTACTATGTTTTCTAAATTGGTGTGGCTTTTTTCTTGTGTTGTGTTTTCAATGTATTCCGGTTTGTGTCCAGCATAAATACTTTACACATTGCTTCAGAGTTAAGTCTTACTGCTTTTGTGCTAAACTACAAGATGATTAAGTACTGATTATTTTAGTGACTGTTTTTAGTTCACCTTGACAAGGATTATGGCTGTTCCTTTAGAGAGGCTCTCGCCCTCCTCAACGAACACAGTTTCTCACAATACATATTTAATATCTTGATGTTTGAGATGAGTGAATCGATAGAAGATTATAACTTTAAATGTATTACTTTATTTTTGCATATATTTTTTTATGTTGGAGTTTTCTGATGTGTTAACTGAACCTGAGAGAGTCACTGTGGTTACATATGAATAATTACAATATATAATAAATGTGCGTTCTTGGTTAGCATTTGGCAAATGGATTACTCTGTCACAAATGTGGCAATTCCCCATCTGGCATATTAATAGTAGGGGTGGGTGAAAACTCCGCTCCGCCTGAGGAGTTAATGGAGTTTTGCCCACTCTGCGTTCCTCTTGGAGCATGGACTTTGGCAAAGACTCCATGAAGTGCAGCGTGGCAGAGTTCACCACCCACCCATAGTTATTATTGGATGTGACGGCAACTGTATCATTGACTTTACCAACAGATATTTTGATTCCAACAAAACGTTTAATAATGTATCTAAACCTGAGACCCAGACCCTGCATTAGACATTGTGTATTTCTGGGATTGGCTGCCACTGCCTCTGAAAATGATAAGTCTATTGTGTTTCAGTTTTGGCACGTGTAACATGGATATGCTTTTTTACCTTTGGCAAGACACAATCTGTCAAAGGCACATATGCCTAATCAATCCTGCCTCGAACCATGACTACTGACTGCTCACCCTGAAATTCCGGCTATGTCCAATCACTTCCTCTACTCCGTGCTATTGGTGGTATGTAGAAAAAGGCAATAGCCCTTCCTAAGTGGCAGAACCCAGTATAATGCAGTCTGTGTGCCATGTGTTTCTGTAGGCCTTAATTGCAAAAAATCACCATCTATCTGAACAATACTGGCAAGGTGCTCATCATTGGTATGGCAGTCAACATAAAGCCCTGTGGCTGAGATACCGGCCACACATTATTGCCAATTTCCATTTTTCCAGCCTGGATGGAACAGTTGTTGTCCTCTAGAGTTCACCTCAGCAGTGTCTGGTTTTCTTTGATCTCTCTCAACGATAACCCGGTGGAGCTGAAAGTCACGTGGAGGTTAAATAAATCCTGGTTTCATCTGCAGCATGAAGGCTACTGTTGGCACACTTCATATGGTATGAAATACTCTAGTTATTTTTTTCATTTTTTTTTTCCAAAACTCCTTGAAGGCTTCACACATGACTTAGTTTTAGCCAAAGAAAATATGTGGACAAAAAACAAACCCATTTTAAAACTATAATGGTAGACAGCTGAAGTGAAAATGCCAGTAAAGATAAATGCGCTGTGCCTTGCCATTCCACAGAGGTGGATATGAATTTACTTTTTCGCGACTGCCACCTCTTCAATCAGAAAGGCCCTCGGCTCAATCTTAATTTGTTGCCCTGCCCAGATTCCTGAGGGTTCTGGGAATTGTAGTTTTATGAAGTCTGGAGACATGTCGACATGGTTCTGCAAGTATGGGGGGGGTCAGCCTCAGTTTCCCAGTTTTACCTCCGGCCCTGGTCAGGGTATAGTACACTGAGCCCGGGCTGCTTTGTACAGTTGCCTGGTTATTGAATCAAGAATTGTTGCTATGTCTGTTGTGGGTCAGTGCTGGACTACAGCAGGCAAGTGGTTTGTCATATCTCCCGTGAGTGTTGGAAGGCCTGAGTGAAGTATAGGGTTACATAGCCAATCAGTGGTGCACTATTACATGATTTATTTTATGAAGGTTATATTAAATGGCAAAGGGTAGCATTTTTGTTGAAGTCTATTGGGATATTTTACGTGATCTTGGCTTTCAAAAGAAGGGGCATTCTCCCAATGAGTAAGCTGACAGTCAGGTATACAAGTGTCCTTGCACAAGGCATGAAACGCTTGTGCGTGTGTTGTCTGAGAGTAGAATAGTACCACTTGAACTTCCAGAGTTTTTAAATAACTCTGCTGAGTACAGTTCCGCATATTCTGCCCACCCCTAATTAATAGTGCTTTCTAGCACTTGAGATGTGTAATGTGGCAGACAGGATATAACTAGACTTTGATAAACAACCCCATTTGCAAACTCCAAATAGGGCCTTTGTTTCAATAGAGTACACTTTTCTAAGTACAAGTTACAAGTAGAAAAGAAGCTTGTCCTTGAGGCAGTTCATATGTAAATGTTGTCTTGTCTTTATTTTGTGTAATAAGGAAGATGGGGTTCAGTCCAAGCAATTTTAATTATGGAAATCTATAAACCATTCCAAAATGTTTGAGTGTGAAATTTGAGACTCAGGACTTTTAATTTTATGAGCGCTTTGAGTGATTTGCTAGTCCTCAAGAACCATTTTGGTTGTTCAAAACATACTTTATATGTGTATGAATTAAGAAAAGTAAGCAATCAAAGACTTTGTGGGTAAAGAGTGAGCAGAGAGCAGCAAGGGTATGTATAACGAGCAAAGCAACACATTCAGCATTGTGGTAAGCAGATTCTTTTACAGTCTATTGTGTAACTTGTAGGTTACTGGTTTTAGGCAGGGTGAGAGTTACACCAGGTTTTGCAGTAGTGTATGACTTGGTTAGAAACTTTATGAAAAGTTTATCTGAATAATCTCGGAGTCTAGTAGAATTGCCTATGTGTATCTGACTACTCAGCTATCATTAAAAAAAATCTCCTTTAATGTGAGACTGGTGTTTCTGAAGCTACGCAAAAATGGAGAGTGGGGCGTACATCCACAATTCTCCTAACTGAGCTATTTAGATCAATTTACCACCACAACTATAGACTCCAATGCCTGTAAGAGAGCTTATTTGGTTTCTAAATCTACTGCCAAGGTGTGATCAGAGTTAGCTCTCAAGTTCCATCATCAGTATATGCAATCTCAATGAAATTCTTTTGGAATGGTATACTGGCTGTAGGCCTTTGTTTCCCATTTTTCAGGTTACAGATTGAAACCGCCATGCAATAGCTCCATGTGAAAATGCATGTACTGGAACAGCTGTGCGAGACTAGCGTGATCACCTCACTCAGTGTCATTATGGACACTTTTTCCAGTCCTCAAACTCGCACCTACAAATTGAGGTTTTCAGATGTTGTTCCAATGAGTTCAAATGAGGCAAGACAAGCATGCATGTAGAACAAATAAAACACCGACCATGGACTACGTTATCACACAAGTCCACGCCTGGAAACAATATCTATTGTGACCTAGAGGAACATGGTCACTCTAATGTAGCGTGCAGTTCAAATGGTTCCGGTCCAATGAAGAGCTCAGCTGTTTGACATACTAATGCAGAGATGAGGTTGTATATTACTGGTTTCAAATTCAGACATGGTCTCATCCTCTATGCTCCTGCACCAATTCAGCTTATATTAAACTCACCAAGGGTGAAGCCAGTTGTCAAGCAAAAAGTAAGTCACTATAAGCTGATGATTATTCCTAGATATGTACCATAAGTACTCTTCCGTATGAGCTACTTAATTGTTCTTATTTTGCAAGCTGGCACGGGGAGTACATTTCCTAAACCTTTGCCAGTCCGAGTAGATACTTCTAAAGATTTACATGCTCAAAGGCTTTTTTTTGTTATTGTTTTATAAAGCGAGTAGCGCGGATATCAACAGTATTTCTAGTATCGATGTGTAATATTTGTAAAATGTCTAAATGATTTTGATAGTTCCCGTTTGCATGGATCGATTTTTCCAGGACTGGTATTCGCTTCTTTACATTCTCAATATAAAAGCAAAATGTTTATTTTAAATATTTTCCATTTTTGCCGTCAAAAAGTTATTTAACATCTTTATGTTAAAGGTTCATCCAAAACACGTCAAAGAAGCCTTCAGATTGCTTAATAAATCCATCATTCGTGTGGACACACCAGATGTCAGCTTTGACCCGGATGAAGGAACTAATACAGGGGGTAAGCCCATGTATTGTAGCTCACTTTACAAACGATAAAATGTGTGAAGAGTTTTAAGGCATGCCCTTTAAATGGGTCTTCTGCATTTTTAAAGTGTGCGGTCGTATCCGATTGTCCAAATACTGAGGTTTGAATTCTCGATGAAAACATAGAATCTTTTTCAGAGTGATTAAATGCTTGTAGTTGGCATGGTCGCGCATTGTTCCATGGGCTCGACAGTGCTTAATTTGTGCTTGTTGTTTCTGGTGGGGAGTACCGGCATTTATTTATGCGGGCCGGCGCTTATTTGTCTGCCTCGAGCATTTACTGCGAGCAAAACACACAAATGGGAAAGACGGAGGAAGAGAAAAACTAAAAAGCGTCACAATGGGGGAAAACAGAAAGCTGCAACAGTGAGCTGAAGGGACAGAGTGCCTTTAAATGGATTGAAGAGGCCCGAGAAGGCTTCAGAATTACTCTGCCTCAGTGTTCACACATTGAATTACAGAAGCCATGTGTTTAAGGGAAGGGCTTTGAGCACCGGCACCTTCTTATTTACAAATTAAGCACTGAGGTTCAAGCTTCATTTGGAGCAGCTTGGGCCAGTCTGAGGTGATGGACTAGGAGATAAACAATGTTACTCGGATGTAGAGTGTCTTCTAAAATGACTCGACGATAACTGCCTCAGACTAGGTATCATTGACAGTGTTTTCTACCTTAACATAAACCTCTCAGATTATAGTTTTAATGAGTAAAAAAAAAAAAGAGGAAAGAGTACAAGAAGACGATGGTTAGCCCACGGGTGTCTTGTACCACAACAACCCAAATGTCTCTTCGGCTGCAGACAGGTGAGTGAAGAGAGTCGTAAGTGTCACTCTTTGTGAATGCAGAGAAAACACAATTGTGGCCCCTTGAACGAAAGTAGATAGTCCGACTTGAGACCCTAGAAGCGGCAAAACAGAGATTCATTGTGGGTAAAAACACAAAGAACAATCTAAACGTAAACGACCTGACAAACGCTTCTGGCCACAAGAACAACCTGCACAAATAAAAAAAAATAAAAAAAAAAAAACAGATTTAGAGAGAGGCAAGCTAACTGTCTCCCTTTTAGATGAAGCATCTTGTGACTTGACTCTGTAAACCTGATAAAACCTCTGTGAGCGCCAGTGCTTAATTTGTAAATAAAGAGGTGCCGGTGCCCAAAGCCGTCCTCTTAAACACTCGGTTGCTGCAATTAAATGTGCGAACACGGAATACTGAGGCAGCGTAATCCTGGAGCCATCTCGGGCCTCTTTAATCCATATAAAGCTACTCCTTGCCCCTTCAGCTCACTCTTGCAGCTTTCTACTTTCTCACTTTGACGCTTTTTCGTTTTTCTCTTCCTCCATCTTTCCCATAAGTCTTTTGCTTGCAGCAAATGCTTGAGGCAGAAGAATAAGCCCCGGCCCTCAAAAATAAGTGCCGGTGCTCAGCACTGGAAAGAACCAGCACAAATCAAGCACTGGTGAGCGCGCTCTTTCAAAAAGAAGCTGCAATTCATTGTTGAAATAAGAAGACGCGCAAGATAGAAATTGGTCCCAAACCTATGCCCAGTGTGTAGCTTGTGCAAATAATTTTGAGGTCAGAGGTGGCTATGTAATGTGGGATGCTGTGGCGTACCACAGTACGGTGTTTTCTACTCGTAGTCTCATTTCTGCTCCAGCTCTCAATCGAGACCTGTCCGAAGACAAACTGGAAGGAGCGTTACTAGCTCTAGTTTAGTTGGTGTTCAATGGCAAGTGTGCTTTGTAAAAAAATCCAGCAACCTGTATAGCCAAGCAACGTGTTTAAAAAAAAAAAAAAAAAAAAAAAAAAAAAATATATATATATATATATATAATAATTAAAACAAAATCTGCCTTCCCAGCAGCTCACACCTGAATCATAACAGTGTGGCAGCAATCGGTGGAGCTGAAGTGATGTATACTATGTTTGATTTATAAAAATAAAATGCATTGGTCTTAATTGACAGTTCAGTATGACTTACGCAGTCTCTGTGAATATATATTTAAATTTTTTAGTGTAAGAGGGTTTTCAAACCCGACCTCCCATCAGATACGAGCTGATGGAACCACCACTTGGCCCTCAGCCTGTATGCTTTCATGTAATTGGGACCTACGCTGCTTGTGTGGCTGGGCCTTCAGGACCAACGTAAATGTAGAACATTCTATTGATGCGGCTGGGAATGTGGCATGGTAGGTTTTGCATAGGGTGTGAAGTCTATAATAAGCAAATGTCAGTTGTTGTGACAGAGGGCCATCACAGCTCATCAAAAAAGCTTTCATTTGGGAATAGATCGCCAAGAGTAGTGACCCCCCATTTTTCTAAGTACTCACATGCTAGTCGCTCTGATAAAAGGGCTTCAGTGGGATAAAATAAGGGGTTGCACTGGGGTGTATAGAATTGTGCAGCCCGCATGTCTACATAGGGCTGACCATGCCAATTGTGTAACCTCACGGGTCTGGTCTGCATCACTTAGCTGGTTGTCCTTACAATGAGAACGGTGATTTTTGGTCAAAAGTCAGTTTCCACTTCTGTACTTCCTGCAACCAATAGGTCAAATAATAAGCTTGTGGGCAGTGACAGTATATTTTGAAGTCTGGTGCTGCAAGTCCACCCTGCGTATTTGGCAGAGTAAATATCTCCAATTTCACTCAGTGCTGTTTTTCTGCCCACAGCAGACCGGCTAGATGTGTTTTAAGGGTTTGAGGAAAGTATTTGGGGAGGGGGATTGGGATATCACAGAAGAAGTAAAGCGACTGGGGAAGTATGATCATTTTTGTTAAAACAATCCTACCATGTACAAATGTGGTAGATTGCACCATTGTTTAGCTTTATCCCCAATTCCTGTGATACCCTGGCCATAGTTTTCACTGACAGTGGCCCTGTCCAGACTCAACTGTATACCCAAATAGCACACTGAATGATGCCCAGGGCAGCAGAAAATACAGGGGGCATCGCTGAGTAGCATTACTCAACGGAGGACAGTGGATTTATTCTAGTTGATCCTATTACCAGTTAAGGCCTGGAAAACGGAGAATTCTCAAATTACCGGGTTTAGGCTCTGGAATGGATTGGTTAGATATAATGTAATGTCATCCACATAGAGAGAAATCATTTTCCTAAGAGGGAAGGCCAAGCCCTTTTCACCATGCATCTGACAGACAAGGTAGGCCAGTGGTTCAATGGCGATCAAATGTAGTTTGGGTGATAGTGGGCAGCCCTGTCTGGTGCTTCTGTTTTCTGGTTGGGTCTGACAATAGACCATTTAGGTGGAGTTGAGCAGCAGAATTTATATGTAGGAGCCTGATCAGGTGGCTAAGGTATTGAGGCAATCACATACGTTGAAGACCCATGAATACTAGGACCAAGCTGAAGGAGTTGAACATTTTAATGGAGTCCAGAAATACTGCAAAAACATTGTAGTTTGGATGGAGCTATTGGAGTGCAAACAGGGTCCTCAGATTGTGCTGTAGGCTAGCCTGGTACAAAAAGTGCCTGGCCCTGCTACGACTAAGTCAGAGTATTATTCGACATGCAATGACTAGCTAGAATTTCAACATCCGTGTTAATGAAAACGGTCCATGTGACTCTGCATTCTGTGCACGCTTGTTGGGTTTTTAGGAGGGAGGTAAATTGGTTTTGCACATAAACAGAGGGAGTCTATCTCTACTGCTTCTTGAAACACCTTTATGAGTAAGGGAGCCAGTAAGGTGGCATATGCCTTATAGTATTCTGCTGGGTATCCATCCAGGCTGGGTGATTTACAGGTGGTAAGTCCATTAATAGTGGGCAAAATCTCATCCAATGTTATAGGTTCATTAAGAAAAAGGTGTTGAGGTCCCTCTACCCAAGCCAGTGCTATTCTTTCGGAATAGGCTCCATAACGCTCTGTTTGTTTTGCAGTCTGAAGAGATGAGAACAATGACCCCCAAAAAAAGATAGGGTGTGCTTTGCTTCTTATAGTATTATTTGCTTATCATTCAGGAGTTGTGGTATAAATGGTGTGGTTGCCTATCTTTCTGTGCCATATAAGCTAATGTTTGCAGTGGTTGCTCAGCCTCCCCATATCTATGTGCTGCTGCATATTTGTGTTTTACCTCGCTGTCAGCCAGTTCCATGTACTTGAAGATACGCTTGTTGATTTCAGCTAATAACTTTGGATTGGGGGAGTCCCTTATTGTTTCTTGTGTCTTGATGTGCACCTTCAGTTCACATAGACTAGAGCACAGTGCATTGCCAATGGCGTATTTTACTATGCGCATCCAGCGAAGGTAAGCTTTCGGAGCTTCCCTGAGTGTACCCTCTAATTGTACTGTACCCTCATTATTTTAATATTTTGTTCCAATTTTAGCCTGTATTTCGTCCCTAAATTCCTGATCTAATAGGGCCAAGGGAGCCAGTCACCACGTTTATGCTCAGTGTTTCTCCGGTGGGAGGGAGAGAGTTAAAATGATTGCAGAAAGGTCCGAGAAAGTACGAGGAAGAGTGCCAACATGCAGCATCCAGCTACTGATATTGCCCATGTCCAGCCAATGGTCCCGTCATGTCCATGATCAATGGGCTTTAGATATATTTGTACCTTCTAGTTTGTCGGTGTTGCAATCCCCATAGGTCCACTAATGTGTGTTCAGTCATTATACTGGTGAGGGCCATGGCTGCTTTGTGAGTGCAGGTCATTTGGTTGGAAGAGTCCACCAGTTTATTTAGGACAAGGTTAATATCACACCCCATAATATGCTATTAGATGTGAGTCAGAGACTTCTATTCCACCTTCTCCCCAGGTACTCTGGTTCATCTGTATTGGGGTCGTGGCTATTGATCAGTATTCTGTTCTCCCACCCCCAATAATGAGGTGTCATATGTTATATCGTCCATTCAAGTCATTTTCTTCTACAAGGATCGGATGAGGGATTACCTTTTTGATCAATATAGACGTGCCCTCTGAGTATGCAGAATACACCAACATGGCAAATGTAGCACCACTTTGCCTGGTAAGCTGCACTTTGTGTAGTAGCACTCCAGTTCTTTGTCCGTCAGGATATGCAGGGCTATGTCTTGTTTGTGGGGGATTGAGGCTGCACACTCCATGTAATTAACTTTGTGTCTTTAAACCCACTAGTTCCTGGATTTCTGCTCATGCTGGTTCATGTACTGGTCTGGGTGTATAGTAAAACACAATGCCTTAATGTTGAGAGGAGTGAAGTTCTCAAATGGTCTGTCTATGTACAATAGGATCGAGTTAATATATAGAAACCAATGCAATGCTCTCAAGTGTCTTATTACTCACAAAAAAATCAAGACCCTTTTCCTACCCACACTAACTTACTAATCTGCAGTGACCTGCCCACCCAACCTGTTTATTAACTTCTAACGGAAACAAGTGCCCCAAAGTTAGGTGTGTTCAGCACAGGTGCCAGTGCCAGTGCCAACTACCCTGCCAGTGTTGTGCAATGAGTGCACTCCAAGGGCCCACGCTATAATGATCTGAAAGAGAAATACCATCTAAGCATAGGGATAACCCCTAGCCACTCAGGTTATGCATTGTGACATAATTAGAAACTGTGTGTGACTGCACATCCTGATACATTAGGGTAATTAATAACATAACACATGTATGTAAGTAATACCGGACAGTATTTTAAATGGATTAGTCAGGTAGCATCTTACGTGGAGTTCTGTTCCTCAAACATATTCCCAGAAGCAGCCATACTGTCCCCGCATGGTCTCAGGAGAGAAGTCCTACTTTACCATTCCCCCTTAATTTTCAGGTGTGACTTAACCTGCGCCACAGTTTCTTTTTTGGTTGTAAAAAAACACACAAACCCCCCCCTCATTTTATTGTCTATGCGGCAGCAGAGCTTTGTGGGTTAGAGAATTGCATAAGGGATTTCACAGGCTCATAATATCTTAACTTCAATATAGGCCCTCTGTGTCTCCTGGACCTTAATGGTAAAATCAAGGAATACAGAATTGTGGGGCCCTTTGTACTGTGTGCTCCCTTTTTCCCATGCCAAGTGGTGTGCTATGCCCCTATCTTTATAGTTCCACACAGTGCTTTAAATGGGCCGGTACTGTCCGGTATGGAGTGCCAGCAATTTTTTATTTTTAGAGGGAGAGTACCTGCACTTCTCAAGATAAACGTAATACTTATAATTGGAGAGTACCAGCACTTCTCAGAACAAAGCAGGTACTCTGATAGAGTGCCTCCACTTCTAATTTTCCATTTCAAGCACTGGTTCCACAGTCTAGCAATGATGAGAAGAGGGGGTGGCCCCATTGGCAGCCTTGGGCCAAGTGACCTATGGGCCCTCTCCACAATAAAGCATGATGAAAAACAATATGGTGAGAACATGATTGTGACTAATTGATCTACAATTGTCTGGTCGCCCCATGCTAGTGGTTTCCATAATGCCAATGATGTGTATTTCTGTGCGATCGCACTTCTAAGCCTTCATCTTTGGCTACAATCAGAGCATTTCAGCTTAAATTTTGGCAAAATTGCGGGTTAGTTTTGATAGTGCTGTCCTCCAATGATTTGTCCTGTGTTCGACCTACCTGGGCCGGCAATGTTGCTTTTCCAGCCACGCATCCATTTTGTCAAGTCTACCCATTATGTGAACTATTTTGCCCTCTGTGCTACAGGCTGGGGCTCATTTGTAAACAAAGTCTTTTAGTGTCTGTTGTCTTTATTAGGGACAGTTTCCACAATATCTTGTTCAGCGTGTCTCCCCACTTGTTTGAATTCATACATGATATTTGTTTGGAATTGGTTTTCCACATGTTCAAGGCAGCAGGAATAATATGATGAGGCCAGGAATGGTGGTAGTTAGACTTGGCATCCTTGGCATGGTCTCCCCTAACGTTTTGCCTGTTTCCCAGGCTGTTGATATATGATGGACTCTGTTTTTGCTGTTTTTGTTACTCTGGGCACTTTAGCACTGTATAGCAAGTGCTCTTACATAAAATGTATGTTTAATTGGATTTCCATGATTGGCATATTTGATTTACTGGTACATCCCTAGTACAGTGCACTAGAGGTGCCCAGGGCCTGTAAATCAAATGCTACTAGTGGGCCTTCAGCACTGGTTGTGTCACTCACATTAGTATTCCTGTAAGCATGGCTCAGACCTGCCACTGCAGTGACTGTTCAGTTGTAAACTGCCAAATCGACTTGGCAAGTATACCCACTTGCCAGGCCTAAACCTTCACTTTTCATACATGTAAGACACCCCTAAGGTAGGCCTTAGGTAGCCCCATGGGCAGGGTGCAGTGTATGTTTATGGTAGGACATATGCTAATGTGATTTCTATGTCCTGACAGTGAAATACTGCCAAATTCAGTTTTCACTGTGCAAGGCCTATCTATCTCAGAGGTTAACATGGGGGCTACCTTTAAATATGATTAACGTGTAGATTCCCTTTGGGAGCAGATGGACATGTGGAGTTTGGGGTCTCTGAACTCACAATTTAAAAATACATCTTTTAGTAAAGTTGATTTTAAGATTGTGTTTGAAAATGCCACTTTTAGAAAGGAGGCATTTTCTTGCTTAAACCATTCTGAGACTCTGCCTGTTTGTGGATTCCCTGTCTGGGTCAGTTTGACAGTTTGGCTGGTTGCACCTCACACTAGACAGTGACACAAAGGGAGCTGGGGTGTAGCCTGCATATCCTGATGAGCCATCTGCTAGGAGGGAGGGGAGTAGTGGTCACTCACAACTAAAAGGGCTATGCCTGCTCTCACACAATGCAGTCTCATTGTCATTAGTCAATTTATTGATCAGTTAATTAAAACCTTTACAAAATAAAAGTAAGAGAAACTCTGTGGGTTCAAAATTAAATAATAAAATAAGAAATATTAAATTTGAAAAAAGGAAAAAAAAAGTTGGTAAAAATAGTCTGTGTATTGTCTCCATTTGCAACAAGGGGTTGCTTACACACAATTAAGACCCTTGTGTGCGCTGCTATATGTTCCAGCTGCCTGAGCTAGCAGCCTCCTGAGGACTCACATATTTTGCACATCTTGCCAAAGCCCAGAGCATGGAATGTGAAAAACAGATTGAATAACTCCATACAGGCTCCATGAGCCAGAGCTATTGGAATTATTAGCTGTCTTCTTTCGGCTGCTAATTTGGGACAGCAGCACAGAAGGTGTAGCCAGCTTTCTTGAGGGTAAGAGCAGAGCCTACAGGCGCTTATTTTTTGTATGTGTGCGGACCAAGAAGGATTAAAGTCCATAATTGGCAGGACTAATGTTCGCATATGCAGGATTTGATGCTGAGTGCCTGCATTTATTGCTTCTAGGCGGTATGGTTGAGAAGCTCCGACCAAATAGGAATAATTTAGCACAGGCACTGTTGATGTTTTAGTTATCAGTATATCGAACTCTCTTGAGAGTTGCTTTGTTATTTTGTTATTCAATGTTTTCCAAACACTGTAGGTGACTGTGTTTGCCAGCTGAATGGAGTCTCCCGTTTTAAGTCTTCTATGGTTTACTTAGTTGCGTGTGCCAGGGTTTCAAAAATTGTTCTCAAATGATGTTTTACTGTGAGCAAGTTGGCCTTCCTGAGACTGATGTAATATTGCGGCTTGATATTCTATCTGCTGTGACTTTAGGCCCATTTCCAATCTGAGCCTGGTGCGACGGGTATACTTTGGTTTGAAGTTTTTTTTTTTTTCTTTTTTTTTTTTTTTTAAGTATGCTCTGCAATGGGCCTGTCATATGGTGGATTCTAAGGACCCCAGGAGTGTCAGGTAGCCATAGTGCAGAGCAGGGAGTAGTGTCACCTTTGCTACTCTCAGTATTGGTGCAGCAGAGGCTCCTTCTGAGTTGATTATTCAATTTGGCGAGCCCGTATGTGATGACAGCAGCTTTGTGTCTAATTGCGCTTTTCTATGCCCCTGCCGTGTTTTCTGTGAACCACACACCCAAGTAGTTATATTTCCTGACTATGTGGATGACCTGGCTTCCCAATTGCCAGGTTGTGAGTTTTGTTCCTGTACCTTCCAAATAAAAGGACTTTCGTTTTTTCCTGATTAACCTGCAACTGAATAGCCTTGTTGAAAGTGTTCAGGGTGTTTAGGGCTCGCTGTAGTCCAAATGTCGTACAGTCCATTATCACAATGTCATCTGCATACTGGATGATATGGAGTGTTATGGGGCCTATCTGGGGTAGGACCAAACTACTAGCTTTCAGGTATTTCTCCAAATCTGCAGTATACAAGTTAAACAGTAGTGGGGCCAAGACACATCCCTGCTTTTAGCGGTCCCCTTTTTTATAAATTGGGCACAGTAGAGAACCTCTTCAGAACTTCGGGTATGCGTTGTCAAAGATGTGTGACAGCTTCTCTGTCCAGTCCGATGGGGCGCATTTGAACAGAGAAGCTGGTAGACCGTTAGGTCTTGGCGCTCCATCCTTCCTAGTAATTTTTATGACATTCTCTCTCATACTAATGGAAAAGGTAGTCAAAACCATGGAAGAGGGATTATCGCTTCGGGGAATCAAAGGGCACTAAATGCTGTCCCGGCTGTTGCTGGTGAAGTCTGAAACTAGGTCGGTGGTTGTATACAAAGTTGTAACGTGCAAGACCATACTGACTCTGTAAATAAGTTAAGAAACGGCCATAAGGCAAGATTGAATGGTGTACCAGAGTCCCAGAAGCGGGCATGATTTGGGTCTTTTAGGAGCTGGAATAAGGTACCCCATTCCTTCCTATCTTTTTTCCCCCTTGAGCTCCCATATCCGTTTCTTAAGGGATCTTCTGCTATTTGATACCTGCGCCGCTGTGTCCGGTGTGGGTTTTTGCTTCTGCCTATGTTGGACTCTACGGAGTTGCCCGCCTTGTATTAAGCATGTTTTTGTCCATTTGTATTGGTATACTTCTTCGGACAGAGTGAGTAATGTGTGCACTGAGTTACCCAGCAGCAGTGTGTGTAGATCACCCATTGACTTCATCCACCATTCAAGGTTCAGGTTTGATTCCTGGGGGAGAGGTTCTTAACCATAGGATTATTATATAAGAATCCTCTGGTCTCTATTTGATTCTTCTCATCAGGTGTACTTGCTCTGTGCCCGTTGAAGCCCCTACCACTTCATGCTGCTTGAACTTGTGATTCAGTTATGCATTTCCGGGGATTGTGGTCGCTCTCCCACCCTCTCAGTGATTTCAAAGTGGCTAAGTCTCTGCTTAAGCTTTTCCAAGTGGTGCATATAATCGATGGTTAAGCTTCCCTTAAATGACGAGGGAAGGGGGGGCACCCATTCCAATTATTCCTTTGCTCCTGTTGGGCTGACGATAGGCTGAAAGTTGTAAAAAATATATAATAAAAAAAAAAGAAAGAAATTGGAGTAGTTGACGGCCTCTGTCCAAGGGGAGAGGTCCTCTGTTTTTGCATCGAGCCTGTGTACATTGAAATCACCCATCATAACAATTTTGTGGCCAGGGTGACTGAAGATGACTGTTCATGTTTTTCAGGAGTTTGAGGATTACTACCTTGAATTTCCTTAGGGCATTTATGTAGCAGTTGATTATTATGAGACCCACATTTAGTTGATCAAGGTTCACACCACGAATTGTGATTACTTGGGCCATTTTACTATTGATAGTAAGCTCAGTGGTTACCAAACTGACTGCGTGTTTAATGAAGATGGGTAATCCACCAGAAGGCTGACCAAAAATACTAGGACACGTGGCTGACTGGAAAATTTCATAATAGCCTGGCAATGAAGGAGCACATTCACAGGTTTCTTGCATACAGATAATGTCATTAGAGTTTAGGTAGGACATGGCCTCGCCAGATCTACTGATAGGCCTGAGGCCTGCCACATTCCATGACAAATGACCGTGATTGCAGTGATGGTGAAGGGTGGTACTCTATGGTCCCCTTAGTGCTAGGACCTTAGTTCTTCCCGATTCTTCTGCTTGCTTTGCCGGAATGTTTGTGTAACCGTATGAACCTCTTCTGTTTTGCGCACAGACTAAGGTTATGGTCTGTGGGGTCACCGTTGTGTGGGTCCCATAATTCTGCCCCCTCCCCCCCCCCCCCCCCACCTGAGCCTCTTAGAACAGATTTCTGCTTTTGAAGGGGAGCAGTATTGAAGAGGATGAACGGATAATTATTGAGCAGGAGGGATATATAGTTCAATGCCCCAATCTGCGAAAGACTCCCTTGCATCCCAGACTGCAGCACTCTGTGCTTCATTTTTCCAAGTTGGTTTTGTGATCTCATTTGTTGCATTCAGAGCAGGGGGCTCAAACCTAACCCATTCCATGTCTGAGTTGCCACTTGAGTAAATAGACGCAATAAGTTCCCGCTGTTTAGAATATCTATATGACCTTTTGAGGTATAATGAGGGATGAACACCAGGTCCAGAGAGTCCTTCTCTACTGGATCTGGAGTAGCCTGTCCAACTGGCAGTGCTTGCAAAATGACCCAGTGAATGGGATCTCTACCAGTGGGGACGTGATGAATTGCGTTTACCACTAAGTGGAGGGCCTTCTCTCTGTCGCCCACAAAGCCAGTGGTACCTGCTGTCTCTACGAGCTATGGTGGTTGTGTCCTCCTTGGGGCAGTTTGCAGGTCTTGATGGTTGTTCTGTATGCTGTATGAAGCGGAGTGCTCCCTTGCCCCTTCCTTACGGGGAGCAAGCTGTTATTGTCCTTACTGAGATTGTTTGTGGGCAGGGCCTTGAATTTTGGATTCTGTGGTCCTTGGTGAAGGGGCACGGCTTCTGGGGTTATTGGTAAGCCATTGAGCAGCCTTTACTACTAGCTGAAGTCACACACAACCCAATGGCTTCTCCTGCATCATGGTCCCTGGGGGCCAGCATTGTTGGCGCTACTATTTGGTCTTGTGGATGAACCGGTAGCGATGACCGTGGCGAGGAAGGTATCGACGTTTGTGCCCAGGATGTGGCTTTCCCTTCCCTGCAAAGGTGGAGCCATCATCAGTTCCACCGCATGTTCATGTTGCTGGGCTGTTGGTGATGTGTGTGCCTGAAACACTGGGAACAACGTCGGTGCCACTAGCTTCAGATAATTCTAGAACAATATTTATTTTGTGCTTTTTGGAGGATCTCTTTTGGCACCTGTTTCCTGGCTTGCTTTTTTCGTTTCTTCCTTGCTCTCCTTGTAAGGGCTGTGGATAGATCTTGGGTAGGCTTAATGGGGGACGTGTATGATACCATTGTTTCAACAACGATTGTAATGGCACCTTTGGCATTAGTTTCCATTTTTTCGCACGCGTGGGACTTTGAGTCCCTGCCTGAGCTTAGAAAGTTGACTAAAGTTGGGCCATCAGCCCCAGGAACTATGTGTGGTGGGCTGCTTGAATTTGCTCTTACTGTGGAAGTATTTTGACCTTGAGCGGGGGCTGGTTGGGCGGATTGACACCTTTGGGGAGGCAGGGTGGCCGTTGTAGCTTTATCAGTTCTTGGTGTCTCCTTGGCTACTTCAACTAGCTCACGCAGAATGTTTGGTAGGGTGCATAGCTTTTCAAGGATTGGGAAGCAAGAACATTGAGCTCTCATCTCTGTAGTGATGAGGAGATTCTCCATATTTGTTACCTTTGTTCTAATTTCAAGTGGGTGTGTGGCCATAGACTGAAACAAGTCCAGTTGCAACTCCATCTTGTTTGACAAAGAAGTGCCCTTGCCACAATATCCTGTGAGGCTCTGATGGCCGCCAGCTCTTGTGCATTTGTAGAACACTCTGGAATTGTTCTGGATGGTGAACCATCTCCAGCCTCATCCTTGTCAGTGTTTCTTTGCTGCTGTTGCTGTTACTGTTGTGGTAAGACAGAGTGTTCTATTAATCAGCTCCTCTAAGTTGTTGAGGAACTGCTCGGACAATGCCCCGAGCTCCTGGTCTGTGAGACTAGACCTGCCCTGGCTGTTTGGCAAGATTTTTGGTTTACCACAGGGTGAGGATGATGGCTCTGGGGGATTGGCTGCCTCCATCCGTCCGCTTGTACCTGGGCCCACTCAAGTTTGCAGACTACTTGGGCGATTGTAGTCAGTTTGTGCATTTCATAGCCAGTCCTTGAGGGAGAGCATACCACAGGCTTGTTGAAGTGCTGGTCGGCCATGTCTGCTGTGGTATTGGAGTCTTTGTTCAGCAGTGTTGATGTTACAATGCTTGGAGGGGAGCAGACCACCAAAGAATTATACTGAGTGGCGCTATCTGCTGTAGTGGAGAGGTCTCTGTTCAAAGATGGCAATATTGCGATTCCTGCTTGTGAAGGGGAAAAGGTGAAGGTGGAGGAATCTTACTGACCAGCTATTAGCACAGGGCATGGGAGTGATCTGTGGGCAATAACCCACCTCTGCTGAGCTCGTGCCATGTGTGTGGATTTGCCCCTCTTTGTTAGACTGGGCGTCTACTTCCTCCTCTGTTGCATGCGGCTGTATGTACACTCTTCCCCTCTTTGAACTCCCTGTTGCTGTTCTGCAGAGGAATCGGACTATAGAGTCCTCTCCTTGGAGTCAGACCTGTCGGACCTGTATTAGTACCTGGTCTGGGGGGGGCTCCTCTTCAAGTGCCCTATCAGCCACTGGGTAAACCAAGCTCCCCCCTGTGTGTTTTGGTTGTGGGGTCAAGTAGTACCACATCCCTTGATGATGTGTATTGTATTTCCTTTTGGGCATCTCCCTCAGGGGCAGCAAGGGCCGTTGTGGAGCTCAATACACTTAGTGATCTTGAGGACCCTCTCCTCTCCTTGCGTGCTGCGGGCATCCCTGTCATTGACCCACTGACCGACTCATCCCACTTTGCGTGTTGCACCTGTGCTTCTGGTGCCCCGTGCACCAGGTGCTTTGTCCAGTCAGGCTTTGTATTCTGGGTGCCGCCTCTCCTTCACGCCCATAGGCTGTAGCTAGCACTGGGCTAGCAGTGAGTGTACGAAGGAGGCGTTGGAGAGGCACAAGCTCACTGCCTGGAGCGCTGGTGATACTTAAAGCAACAGTCCGGCTGGTGGTGAGGTATGGAGGGGCAAAGTGAGGCAGGTAATGGGGGAAATGCAAAGTAGAGGCACAGGGAGGAGCATGGTGGGAAGGGGGGAGTGATATGCAATGCTTTCACCCCACTCCTGGGTGCCTCCTAGCCTCTCCACACCCTCCCCACCACCTCTAGCACCTCCCCTACTCTCCCCCCTGCACCCTGCTCCCAGCTCCTCCTTCTCGGTTCCTCCAAGCTGTGGGGCTGTGGAGCTGTGTCAAGCTGTGTGGAACGCGATCCGAAGGCCCGGGTGTGAGGGAGCAAAGAGGCAAAGGAGCACTTCTTACTGGAGTGCTGTGCTGAAAGCTGGCCTCCAATCCTCCCAGCCGGCCTCCTGGGTCCCAACGGTGGTGGAGCCCGGGGTGCTGGGGGGGAGGCTGGATCTTCACAGCCGGTTAACGATGGGGGCACTAGCGGCAGGCTGGAACTCCCCTCGCCCCCCACCCCCACAAGCCACACCCAGTCTGGGCCACTTCTGCAGCGGTCCACATGAGGAGCTGCGAGCCTTGAGGCGCAAGGCTTTCCATAAGCACTCTGATGGGTAGACTGCGCTGCTGCTGCACTCCACTGCATTTCCCGTTCCGGAGCAGAGCTGGCAGAGTCTCTCGCCAATGAAGTCTCCAACCCCCTGGTGTGTCTGAGGCCTGGCCTGGACAAGGCAGGATCTCACAAACAAGAGAGACTTTCCTTTGAAGTAGGCCTACTTCAACGGCCAAAATGGGTATAAGTGCACCCAAACCCCTGACAATTAGGTCACTTCCGGAAATCAAGAGGAACCTCGGCCAAGGAGAAGAGCTGGAGAGCTGAGAAGTGTTGCCATGCCTGAGACTGTGCTTTGTGGAGCTATCCTGCAGTTGCTGCTTCTGCCTGGTGAAAGGGGACAAAGACTGGGCTTTTTTGTGCATTCCTGCTTGTGAAGAAATCTCCAAGGGCTTTACCTGAGCTTGCCTTCTTTGGAGGTCTCATGGCTATCAAAGACTTCCCCTGCTAACACCTGTACTTTCTGATGAGACTCCTGCCCTGCCAAGTGGTGCCCTATCCAGTTCCTGAGCCCTTGAAAGGTGAAACTGGCAGAAAAAGACTGAAAATACATGCAGAGACCGCTGTGTGGGGAAATTTGATGCACCTTCCGAGACACGGATGAGAAACATCACAGCTGAAATCTACGCTCCACCTGCATCGCGGCTGAAAGATTGACACGACGAGGCTGGGGAAACGATGTGCAGCACTCGCTGACGGAGGCTGTTAATGTCACAACCCCACATGGCGTGGGTTTCTGATACCGTGCAACTGGATTTTTGACGCAAACCTTGCTGGGCACGAAAAACCAACACAAACCCTGCCCGGACCCGAGGTGTCTGTCCGGATCAATGCATCACTTTCCTGCAGAGAGGAAAAACAGTGCACGCCGACACACCGGAGGAGGAAGGATCCACAGTCTCGCTTTGAAGTGAGAAATTTTGCATCGGAAGAGGCCAGCGATGCGTTGCTCGCCTGTGTGGTGTTATTTTGGCGCTTCCCAGGTACTTTTGCACGCTAACAGTGTTAGCACTATTTTCTAAAGGATTTAAGACTCTTATTGCTTTTTAATTCATAACTTGACTTATGTATGGTGGATTTTTGTTTTGGTCTTGTTTTGTTTAGATAAATATTACCTATTTTTCTAAACCTGTGTTGTCATTTTGTAGTGTTTTTACTGACTTACTGTGTGTGTTGGTACAATTACTTTACACCTAGACTCTGAAGTTAAGCCTGCCTGCTCATGCCAAGCTACCAAGGGGGTGGGTGAGGTTTAGCTGAGGGTGATTCTCCTTTACCCTGACTAGAGTGAGGGTCCTTGCTTGGACAGGGGGTAACCTGATTGCCAACCAAAGACCCCATTTCTAACACTAGTGCCAGGGCAACAGCATATCTCAGGGCATCGTTAGAGGTCACACTCTTGTAGGGAATGGTTTTCCTGATCTGGACCATCTCTGAGGAGCCCACAACACAGTGGGTGGGTGGTAGCCTCTGAAGGGTATAGTAAGGAGTCAACAATGATTGATGGGGGAGGATTGATAGGAGCCCCCAATAGCCATATGGAAGCACTCCTAAGATTCCTGGTTTAATGCTCTTAACTGCATAACAGTCTTGAGGCTCGTCCAGATGAGAATCTCATGCACTCCCCATGGCTTGTGAGATAGCAAGCACTTCAGGTACAGTCTGTCAATTGTGCAGCAGAAGTTTGTGGGGCAACTGCTCTGCTGAGAGCCTTTTACTGTCCAATACCTGTGAGCAATTAGTTTAATGTTATATTGTCTTTTCACCATAAGGGGGCACTTTGGTTAGTAGCTAGGGCTCACTGGCTGTGTGCTACAAGTCTTAGGAGGATCCACCCCAAAAAAAACAGGGTGGCCTCCCTGCTCTGCCCTTGAAGGCAACTGCCAGCCACTGCACACAAGAGGGGCCCATCTGCACTGCCCCAAATGTATCTCTTATGAAGCGAGGCCTCAATTTCCTTTCACAGCAGAGGTGGACACCAAATGGTGATTATAGGCCCCTCAGGACCATAGCCTCAATCTACAATCCTCGTCCCACCAGCCCAGCAGTACAGGCATGAGCAGCTTTTGCAGCTCAGATCATTGCATTGCATCGCATTGCAGATTCCTCCCATCTGGTCAAGGAGGTAAGTGTGATCAGGCCACACAGCAACCTGTAGAGTATTGCACACATTTGCTCTTCACTTGTTATTCCTGGGCCCATTGATGGCAATGTGTGGTTGAAATCCAGGACTTTTGAGAGATCATGGTCATTTTGGCACAGCCCCTTTCCTTGTCTTGCAGTCTGAGCTGCCTTGTAGCATGAGCAAGGCCCCCAGGTTCCTTTCTGGGTCCAATATCTTGCACCGCACCACCAGTCAGCAGGCCAAACAGCCAGTCCCAACGCCATAGCAAACACAGCGCCCACAGCCACTGCTCTTTTCCATGGCTTGCAGAGCAACCATCTTGATGAATCAGCTCCACATCAATTTGCCGGGTCGTCTTGAACAACACGTGACTGCTGTTTCCCCTTCGCTAACTCTGCCAATCAGCAACATGATTCCTTTGAAGCGCTCCAGGGATGACAGGCGTCACTGTCTACTATGCACCATGTCCACTGTATACAGTCCCCACCTAAGCCCCAGTTGCCTCACCGTCTGGCACCAGCGCCAACACAGGGGAACAAAGACTCCAACAACTTTTTAGTTAGTTTTAGTTCAGGGCATGCAACTGAAATAGGTGGCTTCCGTCATTTGTAGGAAGAGCCTTCTAGGGCGCTAATCCTTTCGGATGATGGATATTGACTCTGCCAATTCCTGTTTGTGTGCTTCACCTGCTTATTCCCAGCATGAAGATAAGGACCAGTTATCTGCCTTTAAAAATGGTTCAGAAGCATGAACGTATTAAGAAATAACCCCTTTTGTAAACATCCCACAACCAAAACAAATACACTTTTTTTCCATGTCATGAAACATTTCAAAATATCAGAGTAAATGAGCTGAGCAGTTGTGGGGGTAAACCTCTAATGATTGCAGTTCAGAACTCATGACTGCATTGTGAGGATACTTGCATTAGACTTGAAGTAGGAAATGGTGCAAGCAGAGATTCAACATATGCGATTTCTGTTTGCTTCCAAATATCAAAGGATACAATTAGGTTTTCTAAAAAAAAAAAACAATACAAACCTGAGAAATGTAACTTAAAATCGGTCGTGAGTCCCTTGCCCCTCTCCCAGCTTCAGCCACGGACACTGGAGCTACCGCACATTTCTAGGCACATAGCATATACTTATAGACCCACATGAAACTAACAGCAGACTGTATGATCAGATTTGCATTTCCATTTTTGTACAGCACAACGCCCTTGTTAGTGATTCATTAGAATTTCTGTAGGTTGATATGTTTTGTTTCCAGAGTGAGCATGGTAGGGCACACAGCAAACACTGTAGAGACTGCTAAAGACTTGAAACGACCTGCAGCAGGCAGTTTTGATGAGATATATAATGGACATTGCCACATTTACTGTTAGAATTAATTGGTATCATGATGCTACTAGGTAAGCTTACTAGATTACTAAAGGCACACACACTCATGGCATGTTTCCCTGGTTAATGGATTCACAAAGATATTCAATCATAACTAAATCGAATCCCAGTGCAGTCATGACAGTAACATAGATTGCATCCATATATTCAATGTTAGTTACATTCTCATGGTAACGCAATACAAAAATATTCTGTGCAGCTGAAAGCAGTGTCTGTCCCCTTACTTCATCCCCCTCTGCAAATTACACTTTCTCAATGCCCAATCATCCTGCTTCAAAAGAGGCACAACAAAAATACATACACAAGCCATTATTGAGTTCACTTTTGAATCCCGGAAATCCCTCCTGAGATGCCTTGATCATATTTAAGGCGCGGGCACTTTCTATCTGTGCAGAGGTAATTTGCAAGGTGAACATACCATGTTTCACAACGTATTGCAATGTGGCAGCACTTACATGTAGACATTACACCTAAACTGCCACTCCATCCAGGTCCCTTTGGTGTGCCACAGACCACCAGGAAAGGCCGGTGTCAAACCTATTAGTGGTCTTACATTTCAGCTGAACTAGTCTGATGGCTACATATCAGATGTTGGCTAGTATCCAGTCAATGACACCTTGCTGTTGTGAGTGTAATATGTACCTTCACCTGGTGCACTCCCTTATTCATACATATAGTCTATCTTGTTACTATATACAGCATTCACCCCCACTTGTAATGTCCCTTCAGAATAGGGCTCCCAGTGTTTAGCAGTGATGAAGTTGTCTGCCACTTTTGAAAAACAAGATGTTTTATAGCAGCAGTATGGTTATTACTGAGCCATCCTGGGAGCAGACTGAAATTCTCATCCATCCTGCTGCTGCATCTGTTCAAGAAGGTTCTCCCCACCTGTTAGACCTGATAGCCTTAGGGTGGTCACCCCTAACTTTTTGCCTGCCTCCCTCCAATTGTTTGACACTGTTTTTGCTGGCCTTAGGACTCTGCACACTTTACCACTGCTAAACAGTTATAAAGTGCATATGCTCTTTCTCTAAAAACAGGGTAACATTGGTTCACACCCAATTAGCATATTTGATCTACTTGTAAGCCCCTAGTAAAGTGCACTACAGGTATCCAGGGCCTCTAGATTGCGCTCCACTAGGGGGTCTCCAGCACTTTTTTTAGCCATTTCTCAGGCCTGCCATTGCAAGGCCTGTGTGTGCAGTTTCACTGCCACTTCAATGTGACGTTTAAAAGTACTTGCCAAGCCTTAAGCTCCCCTTTTTCTACATATGTCACCCCTAATGTAGGCCCTAGGTAACCCAGAGGGCAGGGTGCTATACAGGTAAAAGGCAGGACATATATATGTGTGTTTTATATGTCCTGGTAGGAGAAAACTCCTAAATTAATTTCCCACTGTTGTGATGCCTGCTCCTTTCATAAGCTAACATTAGGGCTACCCTCAAACTGTTTCAGTGGACGATTCAGAACGGAGCAACAAGGTCATATTTAGTATGCCCAGAATGGTAATACAAAATTCTGCTGACCGGTGAGGTTGGATTTTAATATTACTATTTTAGAAATGTCACTTTGAGAAAGTGAGCATTTCTCTCCACTTAAAATCCTTCTGTGCCTTACAAGCCTGTCTCCAGTCCACGTCTGGCTGGGCTGGTTGACAGATCCCTTGTGCATTTCACCCAGAAAACCACAAACACAGGATGCTCAGTCACACCGGCACACATCTGCATAGTGAATGCGTCTTCCTGGGCTGGGAGGGTGGAGGGCCTGACACTTGCCTGCCCTCACACAATGGACTGTCAAACCCCCTACTGGGACCCTGGCAGATAGGATTGTACTGAAAGGGGACCTTGTGCACTTCTAAGCCACTCTTTGAAGTCTACTCCACTTCAAAGGCACATTTGGGTATATAAACTGGGTCCCTGACCCTACCAACTCACACTTCTGGGGAATACACTCTGCACCAGAATCTGCAACCTGCCAGGAGAAGATGCCTGGCTGCACAAAGGACTCACCTGGACTGCTTTGCTGTGATGGACTGCTGCCTTGCTGGCCTCTGGCTCTGCTGAGTAGTGCTCTCCATCGGCTTGGATTGAGCTTGCCTTCTATTTCCTGAAGTCTCAGGGCCAAAAAAAGTCATCTCTGCAAATAAACTCCTTGTGTGGTGAAAATCGACAGACTGCCCAGCAGTGAGGATCACTGCATCGCTGAACTGGAACAATGTAGCCCGGCTCCCTGAGTGTAGATCAACGCAGCACCAGCGTTGTGAACGGAACTTCCACCCACAGTCCACCGGATCTACGCGTTGCCAAGCTGGAGCATGCAGCCTGAGTTCCTGTGAGGAATTGACGCAGCATCTGCCGTGCAACAGACTTGGACTCATCAACCACCGGATTAACGCAGCACCTGTGACTTCGTCCTAAAGCCCAGGATTTCCACGTATCATCCCTCGGCATCAAAGACCCCGCATCGCAAAGCAGATTCAAGCCTGCATGCTGGAATTCAATGCAAATCCCTTGCCACGTGGAAAGGAATCAATGCATTGTTTTTGTGTGCCAGGAAATCCTACGCACACCCATCGTTTTCCACACATCTCCTGCTCTGCAGGCTTTATGTACGTCATTTTGACACAAACCATGCACTTTGTGCTTGCAAGAGACCATTGTTTTTAAGAACTAAATACTTTTGTTTTTTAATTTCAAAAGTGATATCTCAACATGTACTTATCAAATATTGATTGTTTTGACCTGCTTTTAATCAGGTAAGTATCCTACATTTTTCTAAACTTGTGTGGTGTCTTTCTGTGTAGTTCTCACTGTTATTGGATGCTTTTTTGCACACATACTTTACACATTGCCTTCTAAGTTAAGCCAGACTGCTCAGTGCCAAACTACCAGAGGGTGGGCACAGGATAATTTGGATTGTGTGTGACTTACCCTGACAAGGATTGTGGCCCCTATTTGGAAAAGGGTGTATACCTCTGCCAAATAGAGACCCCATTTCTAACACCACCCAAAAAGAAAATAGCTAAGAAGCATAAAGAGCTCTTCCAATAGGACTTTGAGGTTATCTGATTGGATATTCAGATGGGATCATCAAAAGTATCTTGAGCTGTATGGAGGCTTGGAGACCCAGCAGCACATTCTGACATTACTCAGTCGGTGTTGCATGCATACCATTGCTGTGTGTGTGGGTAGGAAGGACTTCGAATGCTAGGCAAGATTGAGGGAAGAGGATATGTGAAGGTTGTCCTTCCAGCAACATACACATGCTATACCTTGCTAATTTAACTGCATAAAATGGTCTGTAGAATAGCTTGGCTGGGCTTGTATATTCAGTAGTAGGTTTGTGAACAGCAGTATGGCTGTATTCCAATGAATATGGAAGACATACACTTTATCTGTGGATTGCCAGTGTTGTCATGCCAGTTATCATATGTGCCATCATGAGAACTGTTGGTGTGGACATCTTGAGCTACCAGCTGAAATTGAAAGGTGAGAACAAAAAAGGTGCAACTACAGTGGATATTTCCTCCTCCAACATAAACCTTTGTGAGATCTTAAGAAATGTCACCTTTGCAAGAAGCATTACTATAAAGGTGATATTTATGTAACGCGTTCTGCCTACGTTATTGGTCCTATTTTGAGGCATATATATATATATCTCAATCATATCATGTAAGCGGGTGGAGACCAACACTCATACCGGCCATAGGTATCTGCCAAAAAGATCGGAAGTGCATTTAGATAGAGATGTAGCAAAATTTACTGGTAGCAAATTGCAAGTCTCCCGAAAATTTGTGATGTGAGACAGTTTATGATGCAAGCAGAACCAAAAGACACAATTAACATGGTCAGGCAATCCTGTGTGTTTATTGATATTCTGCTAAAATTGAAACTTAGCAGTGTGAATGGATTGATGCCATTCAATATGAAGCACTGATGCATGCCTGTCTGTATTTACTCCTCACAAATATGTAAATTGATTTCACAGTAGTTGCTGAAAAATATTTTGTTTAGCGTACATAGATTCCTAAAATGTCATTTGAGAAGATTTTAAGATAGTTTTGGCAGATCAGCTCCCGAATGTCTGGTGTTTTTTTAAACATCCTTAGATAATTCTTGTAATGTTACTAGATAAAGGAAGGTTCTAGCGTAGCTGGAGAGAGCAACGCAAAAGGGAGGACATTTTCACTGGTGGAAGCAGATGTGGCAGACGACGTTGCTGGGTGGCTGTCTGCAGTTGACACTCAGGGGTGAGGGGACAGCAGCAGTGGCCACCTCAGAAGGTGCTGAGACACTACAAGGGGCCGTGCCCGAATTGAGGCACCGCTGTGAAGGTGCTGTTGGGCTGCTGAGGCAGTACAAAGCGGGCCACAAGGTGCGGCTGTCCTTGAATTTAGGTGCTGAGATGCCCCCACCCTACAGGCGGTTGAGGCAGTTGACCTAGGCTGGCCATGACCTAGAGGTGGACCAGAGGGTGTCTGAGTTTGGAGGGGGCTGGAGGTGTCCTGCGTCCAGCAACCCGTGGCTCTGTGGTTGGCCGCCCTGTGATCCAAAGGCAGGTTCAGGGCAGGCAGGGTTCCCGCAACGTGCCTAGGTGGGAGGCGCTGGTGTTGGCCTCACCACTAGCGCTGGTGCTACTAAAGAGGAAGAGGGCAACGACCCAGGCCTCTGAAGCGGAGTTTAGGAGCCTAGGAGACCAGGACTTTTCAACAGGACACACAGCAAGTAAGCATTAACCCCTTTTATGTGAGCATTACTGGCCTTCACAGTCTACTTAGGTGATGGGAGGCCACCACATTTAACAAGCCATAAAATAGAAACTCAGTGCCTGGTGCTAGAGGCTAGGCTAGATAGAGGATGTGAGTTCTTCAAAGGCAATAGGCCACAGCCTGCCTTTTTTGCACAGAAGCGGCCAGTAATAGACCAGTGTTCCTTGTGCTTAAGGGAAGCTGCTAAGCACCTCTTTACCAGCACAGTAATCGTAGCATTGGCTGAACAATTCTGACCTCTGCCGATATTGGCAGGCATGTCAGTAAGGATGACTCTAACTTGGGGGAGAAAAAAAAGCAGCAAAAAGGCAAGGTTCCTCAGGATCAACAGGGATGGATCTGGTCGAGCAATGGAGTGAGTCTACTGGGAACAAATCCCTCTCAAAACCAGCAACCTCTAAGAAAACTTCTCTAAAATCAGCAGGCCATGACAAGAAAGTGGGATGCAAAATCACGGACTTCTTGATTAAGTAAGACGGCGGAGAATGCCTTTGTTGCCTTGAATGTCCCAGTGCCTTCCTCCCCCATCATTGGCCATCAACATCGAGACAACTGCCGCAGTGGCTGAGAAGCCCTCTCAGGACATGGAGAGGCCACGTGTTGACACAGCTGCAAGCAGCTAATTAAATCTGCATTCCAGTAACCCAAGCTTAACGACTAAGGCGGAAGTCCATAAATGCTACCAATTCGACTTTTTCAACTTTAAATCTTAGTAACTGGAACAACTGGAGTCACAGCTCCCTCTTGCATATTCAATCACTGCAGGGGGGAAACAATATGGAGTGCATAATGATGGAGGGCCAACCACTAACTGATCTTTCAGAGACTTGCTCAGATACATTTTTAAGCAACCATGTTACTAGTGAAGGACCGACACATGAGGGTCAGCATTTAAACACTCATACAAGGCAAGAAGGGGACGGGTGTTCGGAAACCCTAAAAGTCATCTTGAACTAGCGCATTACCTGCAGTAGTAGTTCACTGATGAAAATGGACTACCCCATAAACACATGTGTCTGAGTTCCTGGGACTCAGGTAAACGCAATGGAGATTGCATTGGTCTGTCCAGAGGAAACCGACGTCCCAGTGGCCTGTTCAACAGGAGTTAAACTTAATGTGGAACTGCCAGCATCTGGAGAGTCGGGAGACACATGGAGAGCTTTCATCGACCGTGGATGCGTCGTCTGCAGCGTTCACTTTCAAACCGACAAACAGGACACTCTGGTAGAGTTACTCAGTATCTTGGCAGTGCACGTAGTGAGTATTGATAAGAAGCTTCAACCATTGACTGACTAGAAGGGCCCAAATCTGTTCTTATACTCAGCAAGTGTCATGTCAATGTGCTTTTTTTAGTTGATAACTCACAAGGCCACAGAAATTTTAAACAACTTCTTGACCGAAGTAAAGGCACAGGCCCTCAGAACCCAAGATCATCTATGCTGCAGGGAGACATGGTGCATGAAAACCACATGGGCAAGAAAGATGCTCACTATGAACTTGACCTACTACAAGAAAGTAAAAACTCACAGGCTAATCATTCTCATGGACAGGAGAGGAATCTGAGTCTGACTATAGGTCAGGCCTCCGTACCCAAGAAAGAAGCCCCACTAGGGGTGAGACTCTGGGAGAAGCACCAAGGAACCCGCAGTGAATGAGGCCTCTCATGAAAAGGTAAAAGAAATGGCAAAGGAAAGCACAGAAGAAGTTTAAGGGGATCCATCAAAACAGGATATTGAAGTCATTTGCTAAATCCATTGGCCCTCTGGGCAAGGATCTAGAGGGGATAGACAAGGGAAACAAGATGAAAAGCAGGACAAAGTCCACACAGCTGATGAAAATGCAGCAGGACAGTCTGGATAACCATATGATAGCAGCTAATGCTTTCAGAAGTTAATCAAAACAGCAAAACCAGTCACTCAAGGAAAAAAGTCCAAGTAGTGGCTGTTTGGGTGGAAGCCCAGATCATCGGAAGATGGCTGTAAGCAAACCCTTGGAAGGGGAACCCATCAACTGCCAGCTCCCAGGGCAAGGCAATCAATGGGACAATGCTAGGCTGGAAGCTGGTAATTATTGGGAAAACAACCAAAAATCTGCAGTAACCAGTAATCTTGTGGGAAACATGATGATCGGCAGTGACCAATACCCAAGGCCAGATAATTATTCAGAAAACTCAGCATTAACAAGATCGCCAGGATGCCAGATACTGCATCTTATAGTGGCTCTGGGAGACAACAAACTACTCTTAATACTTTGTTATAACTCAAAGGGGGTCTTTTGATATTTTAAACAGAGGAACAATAATCAAACTCATAAACTTAATTCAGTGTCTGGCCCATATCTCCATGACCGAGCTGAGAATAGTAGAGTATATCCCCCATCCGAATAACAGGGACAAAGAGGCAACACTACCATTTTGGGCCTCGTCTGCCATCGTTGACCAAATTCTGGTACATCAAGATTCCTTTAGCTCGTGGGTAATTGTGTTACAAATACTAGATCCTCTTCGATACCCCAGCCCCTTGCTCCTGTAAAAAGAGAAGGGGGCTAAGTGTTAAAAGGAGTGGTTGGAGCTGATAGCTCCCCAAGTAGACGGGAAAATCTAACTGAAGTAAAGCACCAAAGTATGCTCCGTCAGGGCATGAACCAACAAGTATTTGTTGGCTGGCCTCCGACCCGCATACACAGGCAATCTTTAAATGATTATAGTAGCAATTGGTCCTCATGAAAAACCAAGATGGCAAACAGCAGCAGACAGCATTTACATGTGGTCCTGGAACTTCCACGGTTTGAAACATATGGAAACCGATGTGGAGGCATTGATTTTCCTACTGCATTTTGCTATTATCATGTTCCAGGAAACCTAGTGCATGGAGCCCACTCAAATTTCAGGATACATTGGGACAAGTGTCTCCACTATAAAGCCTCAAACATTTGGACACCCTAAAGCGAGCCTCACAACGTTCTGTTCAACTAAAATCAACTGAGTCATTAAACAGATTGACCTTGGAATTGACTGGCTGCTGCCAATTAAGTTGTTAACCCAGGAGCCTTCTGGTTCCAACACCACATTGCTGCTTATTAACGTACATAGTCACCTGAGCAAGGATCAAAATAGGGAAAATATGGAAATATTAAGTTTCACAAAACGGGGTTTAAATTCGCATGGAATGCATCTGAGTAAAAGGTTTGAAAATCTTGGCCTGTGACCTTTCCAGGGGATGTTCCCTCTGCACCAGTAACTTTCAAGTGGAACAAAAAAATCAACAATTGACTTCACATTAATAAGTGAAACTGCACTGCCATCAGTTTCTGCATACAATATTCATGTACGTCCAGAGAGCGAACACTTGCCACAATCTATAAAGATACAGTATGAATGGAAGCGGTTACTGCCTGCAAATATAATCTCTCCCCCTATGACTTAAAATACAAAAAAGTTGAAATGGTGGGAGCTGGGTATTGAGAAAGTGATGGTAAAAGTGCAGAGTCTGTAGAAGAGGTCAAGAAAAAACTTAGAAAGCAGGAACAAACAGAATTGAAACCAGAACAACGGGTGAAGGCATGGAAGCATTTGTGATTCATTATTGAACAAATTTCCCTTTACTGCAGTTGTGGCAAAGTTAAGGGTGGTATTGACGAGCATCCATGGTACAACAGAACATTGCACAAATTTTTTAAAAAAAACATCTCTAGAGATGCAAAAAAAGTGGCAAAGGATATACGATGGGGTAAGAACCCCGACAAAACCAGGATTCTTGAACTGAGAGTTCAATATAAGAAAGACTGCTGGATGGAAAAACAGAAATTATGAAGACCTGTGGACTAAGCACCTTATGTCCAACAAACATAAGAATAATGCAAAGTTTTGGCAATTGGTGAATGGGCTAGGCCAGGGTAAAAATCTACATTTTAATGCAGGTTTCCCGTTTTGGCCCCAGAAGCAATAGCATGGCCAGAGTATGTGGATAACATAGTACTACTCAGTCAAACACAAGTTGGATTGCAGCACAGCATCAAGGCGCGCCCACTATTTATATTGTTAAGCGAGGTCTGTAATTGAACTTGAATAAAAGTAAGGTAGTCCGGTTGGTTGACTCGAAGTTGAAATCATTTGCATGGTTCATTAATGGAACTCACTTGGAGGCTGTCCCTTCATGCAAATACTTGAGTTTTACAGTGGATCACCTCCTGACCTTTAAACCTCAGGTTGCTGCTGCTCAAGCAAAGGCCCAATCCTTGACCTACGTATTCAAGTTATCGTAGGAGGCAGGCCTGGCTTATAGTGGATACCAATGGTACTTACACCTTGTGCCAGGTCCAGTTATCCCTTATTAGTAGTGTTTTAGCAGCTTAGGCTAATAGAGGTAGCTATAGCAGAGCAGCTTAGGCTGAACTAGGGGACATGCAAAGCTCCTATCATACCACTTAAATCATATAGGTACTATGTCATAAGAAAGACCATACTCCGAGTTACTAAAAATAAAGGTACTTTATTTTAGTGACAATGTGCCAAAAATATCTGAGGATATACTCCCTTAAGAGGTAAGTAAAATACACAAAATTAACACAGAAAGCCAAATCAGGCAAGTAACACAGTCAGAAAGTAGTGTAAACATTGTAGAATACAATAGGATGCAAAGGGCCTAGGGGGCAACACAAACCATATACTAAAAGTGGAATGTGAACCACAAATGGACCCCTAGGATAGTGTAGTGTGTAGAGGGTGGCTGGGAGTGTAAGGAAACACTAAGGGTGTCCAAGATACCCCACCCCAAGACCCTGGAAAGTAGGAGTAAAGTACTAATATTTCCCCAGAAACACACTAAAGTTGTGATAGTAGATTTTGCGAAGACCACAACAGACTGCAAAGCACTGGAGATGGATTCGGGACCTGAGGAACTGCAAAGGACGGGGACCAAGTCCAAGAGTCGTGAAAGTGTCTGGGGGGGGGGGGGGGCAGGAGCCCACTTATCCCCGGATAAAGATGCAAAATGGCTGCCTCTGGATGGAAGAAGCTGAAGATTCTGCAACAACAAAAGGTGCTAGGAACTTCTCCTTTGTGCAGAAGATGCTCCATGGAGTGCTGGAGGATGCAGACTTGTTTTCTTGGCAGAATACCTCAAACAAGCCTTGCTAGCTGCAAGAGTCACAGTTGAATAAAAAGGGTACTGCCCGGGCCCAGGAAGGACCAGGATGTCGCCACTTGGGAGAGAAAACAGAGGGAGCCCGCAGCAATGTAGAGCCCATGTACAAGGAGATAGCACCCACAGAAGTCCTTAAACATGGGTTCAAGAAGTCTGAACACGGCGGTCATCTCAACACTGCAAAAGCGGGTCCCATGACACTGGAGATCAACTCCGGGAGCTGAGTATCGCAGGACAGAGTGCTGGGGGTCTAGGCTTGGCTGTGCATGCAGGATTTCATGGAAATGTGCACAGAAGCCCTTGTAGCTGCAGTTCACGTGGTTCACAGGATTACTGTCTGGAGGGGAGGCAAGGACTTACCTCCTCCATATTTGGACAGTTGGACCACTGGACAGTCTGGGTCACTTGGGTCCACCACCTGTGTTCCAGGAGCCACTCATCAGGAGAGGGGTCTGGGTATCGGTGACGCTGAAGTTTGGTGCCTGCTGGAGTAGGGGGAAGATTCAGTCGACCCACTGGATATTTCTTTGTGGCTTCCAGTGCAGGATGAAGGAAGGCAGCCTCCAAAGCATGCTCCACCAGGAAACAGTTGAGAAAGCCAGCAGTATTAGGCGCTTCAGTGTCGCTGGTAGTCTTCTTGCTACTTTGTTGCAGTTTTGCAGGCGTCCTGGAGCAGTCAGCGGTTGATCATTGGCAGACGTCGAAGAGAGAGGTGCAGAGGAACTCTGGTGAATTCTTGCAAGTCGTTATCTGAGCAAAAGCCCACTGGAGAGACCCTAAATAGCCCTCAGAGGAGGACTGGCCAGCTAGTCAGGCAAGCACCTATCAGGAGGGGTCTCGGACGTCACCTGCTGGCACTGGCCACTCAGAGGCCTCCAGAGTGCCCTCACACCTCTGGATCCAAGATGGCAGAGGTCTGAGACAATGGAGGAGCTCTGGGCACCACCCCTGGTGTGGTGATGCACAGAGGAGTGGTCACTCCCCTTTCCTTTGTCCAGTTTCGTGCCAGAGCAGGGACTGGGGGTTCCCTAAACCAGTGTAGACTGGCTTATGCAAGGAGGGCACCGTCTGTGCCCTTCAATGCATTTACAGAGGCTGCAGGAGGCTACTCCTCCCCAGCCCTTAGCACCTATTTCCAAAGGGAGTGGGTTTAACACCCTCTCAGAGGAAATTCTTTGTTCTGCCTTCCTGGGACTGGGCTGCCCAGACTCCAGGAGGGCAGAACACTGTCTGGGGTGGCAGCAGCATAGTGGAGCCCCAGGGATGCATGGAATTGTGTCCCCAATACCAGATTTGGCATGGGGGGACAATTCCATGATCTTAGACATGTTACATGGCCATGATCAGAGATACCATTGTGAAGCTACACATAGGTATTGACCTATATGTAGTGCACATGTGTAATGGTGTCCCCACACTCACAAAGTCAGGAGAGTTGGCCCTGAACTATGTGGGGGCACCTTTGGTAGTGCAAGGGTGCCCTCACACTTAGTAACTTTGCACCTAACCTTCAGCAAGTGAAGGTTAGACATATAGGTGACTTATCAGTTACTTAAGTGTAGTGAAACTGGCTGTGAAATAATGTGTGCGTTATTTCACTCAGGCTGCAATGGCAGTCCTGTGTAAAGGTTTGTCTGAGCTCCCTATGGGTGGCAAAAGAAATGCTGCAGCCGACTGGTGATCTCCTGGAACTCCAATACCCTGGGTACCCAGGTACCATATACAAGGGAATTATAAGGGTGTTCCAGTATGCCAATTGAAATTGGTAAAAGTCGTCACTAGCCTATAGTGACAAATGTAAAGGCAGAGAGAGCTTAAGCACTGAGGTTCTGATTAGCAGAGCCTCAGTGACAGTTTAGCACTACACAGGTATAAACATTAGGCCACAAACTATGAGCAGTGGGGCCCTTGCTAGCAGTATCCCAGTGATACAGTAAAAACATCTTGACGTATACTCACAAACAGGCCAAAAGTGGGGGTAACAATGCTAGAAAGAGGCTACCTTCCTACAGTTATTAAAATAGAAACTGAGTTGCCCATCTTATACCCATCTGCTCTGTGTAATGTCAGCACAGCTAATGGCAACAGTCACTTATGGGGCTGAAATAACGCGGAGTAAGAAAATGGCTTTCTACAACTGAATTCAAAGAGAGGCCTACAAAACAGTGTTCCAGATTCCAAGCTCAGTCTCACCAGCTCAGGTGTGCTTAGAATTTGGACTGAAAAGCTATGAGCATCAAAGCAAAAGTGCTTATATTAAATTCTGTTGGAGACTGTGAGCAGCAGAGACTAATACCATCAACAATCTGTGCTGGATTGACATTGATGAGCAACAGTGTTGTAATGATAAAGGCTCATGGGGTCATCACCTAAACAATTCTAGAAAGGAACTATGCTTGCAAGATGTCGGACATGAGCTTGGGTAAAGTGGAGTTTTACCGGATGGCAAACGCTGCCAGTTGGTTACAGTCCTTAATTACAGAAAAACACTCTCCACAAGACATGCCTGGACTATATTATCATACTACAAAACTCTACAGGCTCAGGAATATCTAGCAGTTCCCTTCACCCAGTCTCATAAACCTCTATTCATGGTATTGTGTTTTGGCTTGATGGAAACTAAAGACATGGTCCCTTCTTGGAGACAGCAGTCACAGACCCAATCTTGTCACCTTTGTGGGTATAAACAAGAGTCCCTTGTTCATGTTTTTTGTGTGTCCAGTTCTGGCAGAACATAGGAGAAAGTATTTGAAATACATTCTTAGGTCGCTGGACATACTCATGCAGGCCGGCCATTATTAGATGTTTAAGTGGCACTTCAATTCCTTTTTCTTATGGGGGACTAAATTCATGATGCAGACATTCAAAGAAATGGCAAATAGTTGAGTATGTAGAACATAGATAAGAACTGATCGGCGTGCCGATGCTTTAAATGTTTATGGGTCTGTTAATGAGTATTCAATTGGCAAACCTTAGAATAATGGTTGGATGGAGAAAACAAAAGTCATATTTTAGAGTTGAAGGGTTAGTGTCCACTGCTTGGGAGTTTTAAGTCGTTTAGGTTGATAAACTAAATTTAATATGCTTTTTTGTCATTTTGAAACTGATTGTGTTTTACGTTCAGGAACAAGGATGCACTGTCACTTTATGTATGGCTGCAAGCGAGTGCTCGGACTTAAAATATTAGGCCAAAAACCAGGTTTTAAGTAAAACATTTAGTACTATGACAAGCCCATGGGGTAACCTTTTTTATATAGTGCACAATCAAATGCTAAAATCAATCAATACTAATAAATGGGGACTGTTTTTGTATTGTGTGGACTCCAGTTCAACTTAAGAGCACGTGGGACTGATTATTTGGCACGATTAGGTGATTAGTTCTTAAACTGGCATTGGTTTTAATTAACTTTGCTAATATTATGTACTACTACATAAAGGAAGATTTACAAATGAGTGAGTCAAGTCAAAGAAAAGGACGTGTAAAATTTAAAGTGTTCTGAGATAAAATGTGTCAAAAAACAATATGTAATTTTGATGGTTTTAGTTTTTTGTTAATGAACTTTCATCTTGTTTTTTTTTCTGTATGACCATGAGATTATTGGGCTGAACTTCAGTGTCTTGCTTCCTGCTTATGGTGTTGGAAGAGTTAACAGATGGAAAACACTATTGCTTTATCACTGGATTTCTTTTTTAATGGTTTGGGCATTTTAAACTTAGTCTAGGAATATGGTACCCAAAAAACTGCTTGTGTCCTTTAGCCTACATATGGAGTAGGACAGTTTTACCTTGGGAGCAGACTAAAATGTGTATAGCCTAAATGGCTGCATGTTCCAGGAATGTTATTCTTAATCACTGTGATAACCTTGAGTTGTATTACTATCTGGTTGGAAAGCTAAAAGCATTTCTGTCTGGGCAAAATTAGTGGAATTTACTTTATGGAACTTTGAGTAATTTTCTGTGTGAGAATTATAATAATTTGCCTTTAAAGTATGCCTTATTTCCATCAGTGATCATTTCACAGGATGAAGGCTAAACACAGAAGTTTGAACGTGCAGGACCCCAGATTATTTAATGCCCTTTACCCGCCCTTGAATTGCACAAATATACATCTTCAGTTAGGCAAGCTGTCCCAGGTCAAACTCTTCAGGCTTGCTATTGAATTGTACTTTTCTGTGACTTTAAGTCATTATCAAAGAACATCGAATCTTCTTTTTTGACACCCTTTGCTTTCACATGTCTTTACACTGTAAATTCCGCTCGCAGTATGAAGTAGTCGAAAGCTAACACATTTTTTTTAGAAAGCTCATAATTAAATATATAAGAAATGGAAAAGTAAACTCATCAGGAGTAGATTATCTGAAGCAACCAAAGCCAATTCACTATTATGGAGATGGGTGAAGTGAAAGGGTCTCTGACAAAGGATGATGTGGATTCAAAATTGTAATGTACAAAACACCCTTATTTCTTATTTTACTGTGCATTCAATGATAGCGATTTGAGCTATCTTCTCTTGGAGACCTTAATAGCATGCCTTTTAGTCTTTATCCAAGAGTGCCTTACCAGATGTATAGATAATATACAGTTTGTGCATGTTTCCCAGGTCCAGTGACTTGTATGAGTGTATTTTCTCAGAAGGAGAGCCTAATGGTCCCCTGTGTAATTCTTCACAATCTAGAAGAAAAGCTACTTTTGGTAGGTAATGAATAGGCTCAGCTGCACTCTTCGGTGGCCCTTTTTTAACAACCTAAAGGAAATCTTCTTCCCATTTCCATAACCCTAGTTTCTTTGAAGAAAAATCTTGCTTCCATTATGTAACCAGGGTAGGGTGACTAGGCATCCTGGATTTGCCAGGACACTCCTGGTTTTTCACCACCTGTCCTGGTAGATTTCGGGAAATTTAGTTCATGTCTCGGTTTTTACAGAGGGGTCATCTTAAAACAGTGGAAGGTGCCTTTTCATGTTTTCCAAAGCAGGGATAGTTTGCAGCTGTTATGAACATGCAAATTAATTAAAAGGTATTATGCTGGCTTTAAGTATTTGTGTTTTATTCCATTTATCAGTGCTTCTTCTGTAAATCTATGCTGAGGAGTGCTCTCATTCTGCGCGCTCAGTTGAAGTAAAAGTGTAGTACTTCTATTTGTGAAATGTCCCAGGATTTAGCTTTAAAATTCTGGTCACCCTAAACCAGGTTCCACTGCTATTCACCCTCCTCCTCTCTCTGTTCTGGTTATAAGTACACAATCTAAGGTCTGCCTACCCCTTTTGCTCTCCCTACTCTGTGATAGGGTTCTGTTATGAAATAGGTGTGGTGGTGTCTGTGGAATTAGGATATAGGTTAGCCAATGCAGAGCAAATTTTGAGACCACGAACCAATAAAAATAAAATAAAAAAAATTATCCAATTTATTTCAGTAGCCAATGTCTTGGCATGGATTTTGGGGTTTGTCTTAGCAGTTTCCTCGTTCTCTATCTTTAATTCAGGTTGCCATAATCTTGACAAGTTATGTAACTTGATACTACCCTTATAGGAGGGAACAGGGCGACGATGATACTAATTCAATTGTTTCTCTATACGACTCAGCTCTGATATAATAGCAATCTACTTTTCTTGCCTCCTTTGCTGTGCTACGTTCCACTCTTTTATCCACCCTGGAAGGCCAGCTCTCCCTACACCACCTTCCTCTGTATCTTTCAGTGTCTCCCTCCTCATAAGGGCTTAAGCACAACTCATTTTCTCAAAGCCTTTCAACAGAGTAGGACCTTTACACATTTGCCCAGTTCCCTGCCCTGACCTTTTTACCAGGCTACCTATTTTGTTTACATAAATCCGACACATTGCAAAAGAAGTTCGCAAAACAATTTAAAACTAGATCATAAGGTGTTTTCATTTTAGATATGTGATTTTCTATATGAATACAGGAGAAGCCTTTGGGACAACCTGTGGAATGTTGCTAGAAAAATATTTCACTGTTTTCGGGAGAATGGCAATGTTGCAATTGATTTGCCTTAATGCAAGGAAACTCTCAGTCTACAATTTTTAATTGGCCTCTTTGAATCACTGCTCCCTTTTAACATTTCACCTACTACGGTAATTACTTCTGTGCACTAGGTCTTCTAGTAGTAAATGGTGCTACCAAAATGAATAGCTTTTGGAACAGATTCTATCCTAAATAAGAGCGATGTCCATGTCAAGCTGTTTTATCAGTGGATGACTAGGACATCTTTGGCTAATTTGTTCAGCAAAACTGATTGGCAAATGCAATTTACCCCGATTCTCCAATGTGTCTGGTTCTTTTAGAGCAGTCATTGTGATATACGTTCTTATGATTGCATACCAGTGTGTTACATTACTAACCATAGATTTGAATTTGCTTAGGCTTTGGTTGACATTGTCAACTAGCTGAGATGTCACTGTTCAAAGAAAAGTTAGAATTCTGTTTACATTGTTGCAGAGTCATCCCCTGTTTTAGTGGCCTCGCCCAGTTTCAACTTTTTTTTTGACTCGCCTACTTGTAGTTTTGAATTTCAACACCAGGGCACTGTTATACAGTGCCCCAGTGTATGTGCTCTAACCCCTAAAAAGAGGTTGGAATTGTCTTAAACCCCGTTTGGCATGTTTAATTTTGCTTTAAAGCAACTGAATATGGTGTAAAAAGCACACCTATGATATGCATAATTAAATGTCATATGTGGTCGGAACACTATTGTGCCATCCATTTTGTGACCCTGAGAACAGGACACATGCCTCCACTGGGGGCTGGTCCTCCGCATCCTGCAAACTCTCATGTTTGTAGAAACTTAAAAAAATAAAAGCTTTTACAGGCCTAAAAATGCTTCTGAGCTCTAAAAGAAGGCACCCCTATAATTACCTTTTTGACTATAAGGTAGGGTGCATGGTGCCTAGAAAAGATTCATGCCTAAACTAATTTTAGCACGTACTTAGAGTGACTATACCAACAGTCGTTGTTTTGGGTTTAGCTGTACCCATAGTGACTTAATCTGCTATACCAATATTTACTATTTCTGCATTATCCAGGATGAAATCGCTAGTGAAAGTTCAAGAACTCTTCCGGTTTAAAAAAAAAAAAAAAAAAATCCATTGCATCAGTAAAGTCAGATTTCTTTCTTACTATGTAAGAAATATAATTTCGAGAAAAGTTGTGGTTACTTGCCTGAGACACTATAGACTAATTTTAGTCTGCAGCTGCTGCCCTTCCTGTAATGATGGGTGAAATTCCTTCCAGGACTGTTACAATAGACCACTGTGAGGTCAACTTGAATGGGCAGGTGTGACCAGCTTGAGTTCAACATCATATTCAAGGTTGGAGCTCCTGCTGCCCCTCCTTTGAGCACAAGTATCATAGTCTACATTATAGGCCTGTCCAAAGCACCTGTAAAATCATTGAGCTGTTGAAAGGGATGATAGAAGCCAAGGTCACAATTCTTGTGTATTCCATATCTGGCTACTGACGGACCCTACTTTGGCTTATTAGACAGCCCTCTGTCTTTGTTGTGCGTCCAGGACCTGCACCTAACTGGATTTTAGTGTTAGATACTCTAAAGACACTTTTCATCTATAGTGCACTCCCTCAAACAACTCCAGGTATCAGAGTCAAAGTTTAGGCAGGCAGATGACTGGTCAGCTTGTTTGTTCCTAAACATTTTTCATTTTGGGCCCCTTTTCAGTAAGGCAAACGTGAACTACTGGTAAAAATCTACAGTGCAGGGACTGTGAACACTTAATGCGTTTGTCAGAGAGGGAATAGGAATCTCTTATAGAGTCCCCCCAGTCATGTGTTGATAAACTGTACAAAGCTGTATCCTCACCCTGCTTTCACCCGAATACTGTTGACTTGTGAAATGGTGCCACACGATCTGACCCTGCTGCACATGGTATCAGTACCTGTGAGAAGGACCTGAGCAGGTTGTATCCCTTTCCACTTGGAATCCAAGAATAGAATTCCAAAGATCATAGGAGTGATCCAGTGAGTGGCTGAAAGAACACATAATAGTTCAACAGGACATTCCTGTGAAGAATCCCGGTGGCAACTAGACTTGGACTGGACACAACACAGTGAAAGCCTCTAAGAGCCTTCCTCCAAGGTTCTGGGACCTTAGAAGCGTATTTGTGTTCGTTTTTTTTGGGGGGGGAGGGGGGGGTATGAAGAAAGTTGAACATTTGTTTTTTGAAAAACGTTTTGCTAGTGCTTCAGCTGAAATCACTAGAAAAAAAAAAAACATCAGATCAGCAGTTCCACTGTGACAGATTGGATTTTAGCTTTGTCCTGCATGAAGATCTCCACACCCCTGGAAAAAAACATGGAGTTGGAAATTTTCTGCGAGAAATCTCAAACTCCAGAGCACCAGCAGGACCAACCTGTTCAAGTATCTGGGCTTTGATTCCAATGCCATTGTTGGTTTTAGCACAGTCGCACACAGAAGATTTGTCTGCTGAAAACATACAAAGTCCCATTCTGCCTTGGTACTTATAAGAAATTTTTACATTTTTCTTCATAAAAGTGGCTTAATTTCTTTATAAAAAAATATTTTTTATTTTTTTACATTTTTAACTTCTAGATTTTTACCTGGAGCAATTCACTTGGTGTATCCAACCGGTGCTCCATTGGGGTCAGCCTGAAATTGCACCATGGTTCTTGGTCTACTGCAACTATTGACTCACATCAGACACATAATTTTTTTTTGGTGCTTTTTCACTTGTATGATTTTTTTTAAAAAAGAATTTATCTGCTTGCCTTTACTGGTTTCTTGTTGTTTTTATCTTACTTTACCCCATAAAATATTTCTTTATTTTAAAATTGGCTGTTGACTTTCAATGTGTTCTTTTACCTTTTCTACCATTTATTCACTGCTTAAATACCTTACACACTGCCATTAATTTAAGCCTGACTAGCTTGCATCACATTATCTGGGATTTAGCACAGGTTTAGTTTATTTGATTTGTGTGGCATCTAGCAGGTAGTGGCCTTATCCTTTGAGGTGGATATTTTTGTTTGCCACCAATAATATACCACTTCTACATACGGGTTAAAATATTGCTTGTATTTGTTATTTCAGGTGATGAAAAAGGCCAAAATAATGAAGCCAATCAATTGAATGGAGAAAGTGCCATGGAAACTGATCAAGAAGGTGCTAAAACTGAGAAATCCATAACTGCCAAGCCTTCACTGAAGATGTCATTTGCAGAATATAAGCAAATCTCAAACCTCCTAGTTTTGTATATACAGAGGACTGAGGCTTGTAAGTAAAAAGAAAATGGTCTGTGCTACTCTTAAAATTCATTTGATTGTGCTTTTTGCTATTGTTAAAACTTACTTTGCCAGAGCTTTATGGAAGGTCCCTGTTGTAGGGCATAAATACATTTTCAAAGCAGAAACTAAGGGTTTTTTACTAACATCCAGACTGGAAAGTTTGGTTTCTTGTTTGGGCCTAAACTTTTTTTTGCATGTTACGGCTATAGTCCTCGAAGTTAAGGTTGTTGGCCAGTCATAACCACCCCTAAAAAACCTTAACAAAAAATGAAACATGCCCAAGTAATGCCTTCCTCTTCAAGTCATTGTTGCTCCTTGTGCCAAGAAAGGGTTTCAAGCCTTTGTGTGTCCATGACAGTGACTTTTTAGTCAATTTCTGCTATGTCCACACCATGGTTTATCAAAGCTTGAACAACACATCAATTATGCCAGATTTTTTGATTGTTCTGACTGTTTGGACTATAACCCTATTGGAAATCCAGGATGGGGGATTGGAGGGGGGGGGGGAGGTTCACTGGCAATCTTAAATTACTGGGCCCCAATTCTGACAACTGAGGGATTTTGCTTTTGGTGTTCTGGGACCTTCAAACCGTCGCACATATACCCTTTTTAACATTTGAGCCAAGCAGAAAATTTCAAGGCTTAATTCAAAACTCGGCAACACAACAAATTTAAAGCAGTAAATCTAAATCCAATCACTGAATTTTCGATTAATAACGAAATACACTCTAATGCATACAACCTAAATGCTATGCACAAGATTTCTTAAGTATAAAGTGTGAGACAGGCATTAGAAAAACGTACAAAAGGCAGGTGGAAAATCCAACGGAGCAATCTGTAAAGGACCTCGCAAAGTACCTTGGGTGCACACTAAAAGGTCAAAGGGTCAACCAAGTCGACAAATGTAGACTAGGTCCCACATGTTTGATTAACCTTTAACGGTTTATGCATCAGAAGACCCTAAAATCATAATATAGCCGTAGCTAATTGCGGTCTGCACTGAAACATTACGGCCATCTGGCTTTGTCACAGGGTGCAAACAAGTGGGTCCAACACGAAAACAATGGACATTCCAATATGCAATAATGTCAAATGTAAAGATGCTTAACTTTTTACTGGTGACGACCACTCCTTTTGGTTCTAAATGGTTGCACGTCATTACTTAATAGTATTTTACGTCAGGGGTCATTAGATTGCAGTTACTATGGCATAAACCTTCTCTTGGGAGCGCCTTTACTTTGGAGGTGAGTTGAGATACATATGCACACATACATATCCCATGGGCGGTTCAAACTGGGTAGATCTAATTAGGCTCGTGTTTCTATAGGAAAATATTGTTTTGTTTCCTATTAACTTTGGCGCCATTAGACACCGAACAAAATGTGCTCTGTGATTTTGTAATGGTATGACCTTTAGATGCCTGAAAGATTCTTTGTTCTCACCTGCTTTAGAGTTCATCTATAAATCTTTTCATTGTTTATGTAATGAGTTTGACTCCTCCTATGACAGGTCGAGAATAGTTTAATCATTCTCAACATAGGCGATCGTGCTAACATGGTGGAATTATGTGTTTTACAATGCTAAAGTGTGGTTTGTCACTCAAATGCGACATTTGCTCACAGGGTGCCGACTGTGAAAGTTTCATTATTTTCTTTAGTAGAGTAAATGACAAAGGACCCTCAAATTTGGGATGAGACATACTTATTTTAGAGCCTCCAGGGATGGTGTCAGATTTCTTGTTTATTTGCTGTACATTGTGGACTAAATTTATTTTTAAGATTTTCCCCCTTGCTGTATCTAATTTAAAAAGCGAATGATCCTTATGGTGATCGATGTCAATACCTTGTGACTGATTTACTGACACTGAAAATATTTTTTTTTTTGTATTGCACTTTGATATTTTAATACATCTTCATGGTTTCATTAGTTTACCTAGCTCTCACTGCCTTTTGAGTCAGTCCTTACTTATTGATTGAATTTTGAAAATATGTTCTGAAATCTTATCTTGGGGACATATTACCTTATCTACTCTAGAGGACAACACAGTCCCTGACACCACATATCTGGGTCCCCATCGCTGTCATGCAGTTCAATGGACCCTCTTTCTCGGTGATCTTGCATCTTTAGCAAAGCCATACAAGTGTAAAATCCTTCCTCAATCATCATATGATCAGCAGGCATACCCCGAAGTGATGTCTCTTCACCCTCCCATTCTGCAATTGTTACATCACCTCTTATTAAACCTATAAAACCTTTGAGAATATTCACATTTTTTAATTAAATGAACACTTTCAATAAAGTAATTCAGTTCTGCAATGTTTTTGTTGGACCTAGCATCCTTGGTGTGGTATTCCATAACATTTGCCTTATGACTTTCTGTTTTGCTGGCTTAAGGATCATGTGCACACTACCATTGCTAACCAGTGCTAAAGTGCAGGTGCGCTGTACTCTAAAACATGACATTGGCTTCTCCACTATTGGCATATTTAATATACTTGTACATCCTTAGTAAATTGCACAATATGTTCCCAGGGCCTGTAAATTATATAATATCCATGGGTATGCAGCACTGATTGTGCCACCCATTCCAGTAGCCCTTTAAACATGACTGAGGCCTGGCACTGAAGAACCTGTGTGTGTGTGCAGTTCCAAACTGCTATTTTGACCTGGGAAGGGCACCCACTTGTCAGGCCTAGGCCTTCCTTTTTATAACTTGTAAGTCACCCCTAAGGTAGACCCTAGATAGCCCCAAGGGCAGGGTGCAAGGCGTTTAAAAAGTTGGGCATATACGTTTAAGTTCAGCTTGTCATGGTAGTGAAAAACTCTTAAAATTGTTGTTTGCTACTTCAAGGCCTATCTATCCCCCTTAGGTTAACATTGGGATTACCTTGAAACAGATTAAGTGTAGTTTCCAATTGGGACAAAAACAAATTTAGAGGTTGGTGTCTCTGGACGCAATTTAAAATAACTTACGATAAAGTCAGATCTTTATCATTGGCTGAAAATGCCACTTATATAAAATTGGAATTTTCTTTAACCGTTCTGTGCCTCTACCTGTCTCTGAATATGTCTGGGGTGTGTGACAGCTAGGCTTTGTGCATGCCCTCGACAGTCTCACAAAGAGAGCTGGGGTGTCAGCTGCATCCTGATGGCCCATCACCAGGTCGATGGGCCTTCTTGGCCTAGATGGTAGGAGCTGAGACTTGCACCTGCACAGGGCTGTCTCGCTCCCCAAACAAAGAGCTGCCTAACCCCCATAGAGTGTCTTGAATGAGGGAGGGAAGGAAGGACAGGGCCTTGTGCACTTTAAATCCTATCTTTGAAGTCTCCCCCTCTTCAGAGGCTCAACTGGGTAGACGTACTGGACCCCACACCTTGCCAAATCACACCAAATCATTACACTTCTGTATCTGAGGACATTCTGCCAAGAAAGACTACTGTGCTCCTAGGAGTGACTGCCACTCTGCTGATCTGCTTTGCTGTGTTGGCCTGCTGCCTCTTGCCTAGGACTGGGCCTAACTGTCTACATCCTCACAGAAACCAAGTCACTCCAAGGTTTTACTGACTTGCCTCCTGTTCTGAAGTCTCGGGGCCATCAAAGAGTTCCTCCAACTTTGCTCCAGCTACTGGACTCTGCGAACTGAGTCCTGTCCTGCCAAGCGGTGCCAATTCAGTCCTGGGCCCTGAAAGGGAACTCTGCAGCCGTTGTGCAAAAATCGATGCATCAGCACTGTTGTGCCAATCCGAACAACCCAATCCTCTCTCAATGCAGACACATCGCCACTGCTAGAGGTCTTCACACAGATGACTGTGTGGCTCAGGATAGACGCATCACCACCAGCCTCAGAACTTTGCCTTCACTGGGTCAGCTCAAAGATGACACATCAACTCCATCACAGAGGGTTCAACACCACAAATTAAGACTACTTTGACGCATCCCCCTGGACTTTACAGATCAGAACTGACTCTCGGTGTCTTTGTATCTCCTCTTTGACATCGACGGTACCTTTCAGTGGACCCTGCATGGGTCTTGTAGCCAGCCTGAACTTTGGATTTACCCCAGTCTGCCACAACCTCAAGCAACCTTTGAGCCCCATGGATTTCAAGGCACTGTATATCTTAAGTTCTACTTGTTGGATATTTCTTGTTTTTTCATCTTGTTTTACTTGGATAAATATTTTCTATCTTCTAAACGTTTTGTGGTGCTTTCGCTGCTACTGTAACTGAAGTGTTGCACAATTATTTTATACATTGCCTTCAAGTTAAACCTGACTCTGTGCCAAGGTACCGAAGGGTGAGCACAGGTTAATTTAGGTTGTGTATCTGACTTACTAGGACTAGGATTGTGGTCCCTACTTGGGCACTGTACATACCGCTAACTACAGATCCAATTTCTAACAGTTTTTTTATTTTTAATTCTGTTCCGTATATGTAAATTTCTCAATAAGCCCATCCACCAATCTCAGTGCAGCTTTGTGCACTCACCAACCAATCGCTGTGTGGCACTTTAGACAGCTCAACCATTCTCAACACAGCATTTCACACCAACAAGCCAATCTCAGCGCTGCACGATATAGAGCAACAACCTGCTCCATGCAGCGGGTCACCATCCTTTACAATTTCTTTGTATACACACAGAAATATAATTCTACTATTCTGTGCAACATACAATGTCATTTTTTGTCTGTTCCCCTCAAGAAAACAAAACAATCAATTCAAGGTGAATATTGAGGTTTTTACCCCTCCAACCTTTTCATTTAAGAAAAATTGTGAAGCTCACATATGGGGCATTAGGCATTAAGCTTAAACATTTTCATACATTTTATTGTTACAAACTGTGCCTCTGGGAAGGATAAAACGAACTTTTCTTACATTGTGGTCATGTTCTCAGCACTTTAGCTTTGTTGAAAGTTTATCATTTCACCTTTCTAACCTAGGTCAAATGTGCAAACTGCAAAATCAGCTTTTCAAGCCTAATACATGCAAATGTGTCTGCCAAGTGATTTTCACTTGAATTAAATGATTGCATTCTTGAATAAGGACTACGTAATAATTCTACCCATTATGGCATTCATTTTCATTATTTTTTAAAACAGTGCTCTTGAACTGTACAGGCTGAACACATAATTTTGATTAGTGTGCTTTTATGTCCTTGGAGGCAAGTTAAGGTTGTGCTTTGTGCAAACAGCCTTGAATACTGTCTTTTGAAAGCAGGATTCTTGATGTGGTAATAATGTGTGACAATATTATTTATGCATATTTGTTGTGGTGATGTGTACAGATTTGTTTTGTGCTGCTGTGATTTTGTGCTGCATTATTTAATTGTGATGTGGTTGTGTTGTCCTGTGATTTATGTTGCATTCTGTTTTCAATATTTTGTTGAGTTGTGTCCTGGGTCTTGCTTTCTTTGTTATGCTCAGCGTATATTAAATGCCAACAAATGTTTCTTCTTTTCCAACCTAATGGTGCTCATGGGGGGGAAACGGCTCAGCAGGGTTAACCCTTAGCTGCTGGGCCGTTCCCCCCCCCCCCCCCCCCCAGTGCTGAGCCCTTTTTTGACTATTTGGGGTAGTTCACGCTTAGGCCTTCATAACTTTTTGTGCACATAAGCTATCCACGCCAAATTTACGTCCTTTTTTCCCAACATCCTAGGGATTCTAATGGTACCCAGAGTTTGTGGTTTCCCCTGGAGGAGACCAAGAAATTAGCCAAAATACAGTGAAAATTTGTTTTATTCCAAAAAAAAATGGGAAGAAAGGGCTGCTGAAGAAGGCTTGTGGTTTTTTCCCTGAAATTGCTATCAACAAAGGGTTTCTGGTGCTGAAATCACCATCTTCCCACCTTTCAGGAACGGGCAGACTTGAATCAGAAAACCACATTTTTCAACACAAATTTGGCATTTTACTGGGATATACCCCATTTTTACTATTTTTGGTGCTTTCAGCCTCCTTCCAGTTAGTGACAGGAATGGGAGTGAAACCAATGCTGGATCCTGGAAAGCTAAACATTTCTGAAAACTAGACAAAATTATGAATTCAGCAAGGGGTAATTTGTGTAGATCCTACAAGGTTTTCTTACAGAAAATAACAGCTGAAATAATAAAATATTGAAATTGAGCTGAAAACAGCCATTTTTCTTTGTTTTACTCTAACTTTGTCCTGCAATGTCATATTTTTGAAAGCAATATACCGTTATGTCTGCTGGACTCTTCTGGTTGCAGGGATATAAAGGGCTTGTAGGTTCATTAAGAACCCTAGGTACCCCGAGCCAATAAATGAGCTGCACCCTGCAGTTGGTTTTCATTCTATACTGGGTATACAGCAATTCATTTGCTGAAACATGAAGAGTGAAAAATAGGTATCAAGAAAACCTTTGCATTTCCAAAATGGGCTCAAGATAAGGTTTTGAGGAGCATTGGTTATTTGCATATCTCTGAATTCCGGGGTGCCCATACTAGCATGTGAATTGCAGGGCATTCTCAAATAGACGTCTTTTTTACACACACTCTTATATTTGGAAGGAAAAAATGCAGAGAAAGGTAAGGGGCAATAACACTTGTTTTGCTATTCTGTGTTCCCCCAGGTCTCCCGATAAAAATGATACCTCACTTGTGTGGGTAGGCCTAGCGCCCGCGACAGGAAATGCCCCAAAACACAACGTGGACACATCCCATTTTTTGACAGAAAACACAGCTGTTTTTTGCAAAGTGCCTGCCTGTAGATTCTGGCCTCTAGCTCAGCCGGCACCTAGGGAAACCTACCAAACCTGTGCATTTTTTAAAACTAGGGACCTAGGGGAATCAAAGATGGGGTGACTTGTGGGGCTCTGACCAGGTTTTGTTACCCAGAATCCTTTGCAAACCTCAAAAAGTGGCTAAAAAAACAAATTTTCCTCACATTTCGGTGACAAAGTTCTGGAATCTGAGAGGAGCCACAAACGTCCTTCAACCTAGCGTTCCCCCAAGTCTCCTGATAAAAATGGTACCTCACTTGTATGGGTAGGCCTAGCGCCTGCGAAAGGAAATGGCCCAAAACAGAATGTGGACACATCAAATTTTTTCATAGAAAACAGTGCCTACCTGTAGTTTTTGGCCTCTAGCTCAGCCGGCACCTAGGGAAACCTATCAAACCTGTGCATTTTTTTAAAACTAGAGACCTAGGGGAATCCAAGATGGGGTGACTTGTGGGGCTCTGACCAGGTTCTGTTACCCAGAATCCTTTGCAAACCTCAAAGTGGCTAAAAAAAACAAATTTTCCTCACATTTCGGTGACAGAAAGTTCTGGAATCTGAGAGGAGCCACAAATTTCCTTCCACCCAGCGTTCCCCCAAGTCTCCCGATAAAAATGATACCTCACTTGTTTGGGTAGGCCTAGCGCCCGCGACAGGAATGGATCACACAAGGGTCAATGGTAGTCCTTGCATGAGGGCTACTGTTAACCCTGGAGTGATTCATTCCTGAAGCAGGCACTAGGCGCAGGCACACAAGCGGTTGTGTTTTTATCAGGACAAGTGGGGAAACACTGGGTGGTAGGAATTTTGAGGATCCCTGCAGATCCCTGGACTTCTGCTCATTGGAATGCAAGGAAAATTTTTTTTAAGCACATTTTGTGATTTCAAGGGGATTCTGGGTGAAGGAAAACTGGTGAGAGCCACGCAAGTCCTGCACCCTTGGACTCCCCTGGTACTAGTTTGTTAAAGTTAACCCACCACTCACACTGGTTGGTTTTAGCACCTCCAGAAATTATGGTTTCAAAGCATGATTACTTATCAAGGTATCTGAATATTGAAACCAAGCCTTCTGAAGGTGGGCCATAAAGCTGCGTCCAGGCACCAACCTCTTTATGGTCCATTCACGCACAACAAACAACCCTTTCATATCGCCAGCCACCGGCCCAATCCAACCAATCACTGCACTCACATTAACTTACTGCTGCCAGACAATGGCCCATCACATTCCACAGAACGGAATAAGTTTGACTACATTTTACCACCTGTCAAGTAACTGCCTCCTTCTTCCTTAACATTACCAAATGCATGCGTAACAAACCTTTACTAATGACTCCTGTGACAGCCACCTGAGGCTCAGGAAGACCTGTTTTTAATGCGCCTTTAACGCACTCTGTGCTAAATCCAACTCCTTCCAGTTTGTGGATGCAAGTTGGGGGTGTCCGAGTATGCCGTTCAAAGCGATTCCTCGAACTGAGTGAGCATATCTACCTTTGAAACTAAGGGAGACATGCTGGGGATTTCTAATGATGTTACCTAAAGAGAAGGTCATAGGCTAACTGCCTCCTTCTTCCTTAACCTTACCAAATGCATGCGTAACAAACCTTTACTAATGACTCCTGTGACAGCCACCTGAGGCTCAGGAATACATGTTTTTCATGCGCCTTTAATGCACTCTCTGTGCTAAATCCAACTCCTTCCAGTTTGTGGATACAAGTTGGGGGTGTCCGAGTATGCCATACAAAGCGATTCCTCGAACCGAGTGAGCATATCTACCTTTGAAACTAAGGGAGACATGCTGGGGATTTCTCACGATGTTCCCTAAAGAGAAGGTCATAGGCTATGAAAAAGGGTAGTGTTTGGTACATAGGGGAGTCCATGAGAATGTAGCATATGTCCCAGCCAACATTATGTGCAGTGATGTAACTGTAATGCACTTATACAGCAAACTGAACATCTACTAAGTTCTGATAGAGGATGAATATGAAAAGCAGGTCAAACACTGACCTATACAAGTCATTCTCCTTCAGTGCTGGGATGGCACCAATGGGTTTGAATCCATAGATGTAGATGATGTACATCCGTACTACCTTTACTATCTGCCTTCTACCTGTGCAATAACCCTGTGAAGGCACTCCTACCATAAGCTTTCCTTACCCATTCATGTCTCTGTTCTCATCAGAGTCCTGGCTAATCCTGTATAATAGGCAAGTGAACCTATACTAGTTTGTGGAAGCAAGTTGGGGGTTTCCAAGTATGCCGTACAAAGTGATTCCTCGAACTGAGAGAGCATATCTACCGTTGAAAGTAAGGTAGACATGCAGGTGAAGAAAGGGTACTCCGTGGCAATGTGGCATATGCTCTGTCCACTAGTATATGCAGTAGGGGGAATATAATGCATGTTAATTGAACAGAACACCGACCACGCTCGGACTGTGGATTTAGCTGTCAAGCAGTCCAAAAGGAAGTCCATGATGAAGTAAAATTGCCTAACGAAGCAGTGGCCCATGGACGTTCGGTATCCATGCACTGCCACTGAAAGGATTACCCAACGGCAGCTCAACCTCAGTCGATTTCCCAGAACTTTGCTTTAGTATGATACAACGTAAAGCAAGTAGGGATACAGAGGCCTGGTTGTGATGGACACTGGGGACAGTAATACTGACTCTCCTGCCGCTTTCCATGCTTCGAGCACACTTTACAGCGACGACATGGACGATCCTTTTTGGGTGTTTTAGGAATGCAATCAGTGTCGCTCCTGCAGCCTTGCCACATCCTCCAGAACATATGAGGTGGAGGCTGCTGCTTCTTCTGTAACAGCAGTGAGGCTTTCAATTACAGACAACTGGAAGTCAAGGAAAGTCATGAGTCTTCCTGTGGTTGTCTGACGGTAAACAACATACGCATTATATGTTGCCATCTGAATCAGGTGGCTAAACAGTTTCTTGTACCAAGTGCGAGTTTTACGACATGCATTGTATGGTTGAAGAACCTGGTCGTTCTTGTCCACTCCGCCCATGTACTTATTGTAATCAAGTATACAGATGGGCTTGTGGACTTGGGCCATCTGACCCCAGACCGTGATGGGAGAAGTGCTCTCATCATGAATTGTAGTGAGCACGTATACATCACGCCTATCTAGGAACTTGACTGCGAGCAGTTCGTTAGAACGCAATGCAGTACTCTGGGGTTTCTGGAGCTTCTTGTAAACAAGCTCCCGTGGGAATCCTTTGCTGTTACAATGAACTGTACCGCAGGCCACAGTGCCAGCTTCGTAGAGCTCACTGAACAGCTCTACTCCTGTATAGAAATTGTCCACATTAAGGTTATAACCTTTGTGAAGAAGAGGCTGGACAAGTTCCCATACAATCTTACCTGTGACCCCTAACGTGGGAGGGCAACCTACAGGGTTTAGGGTAGAATCCTTCCCTGTATACACTCTCAAGCTGTACACATAGCCAGTAGAGCTCTCACACAGCATGTACAGCTTTATGCCGTAGCGAGCTCTTTTGCTCGCAATGTACTGTCTGAAAAGCAGCCGTCCTTTTGTACAGGATCAAGGACTCATCGACTGCTATATTCTTTCCAGGAGTATAGATCTCTGGAAACCTGGCAGACAAATGTTCCACAACAGGCCGAATTTTGAACAACCTGTCATGATCTGGATGGTCCCGGGGCAATGCAGCAGAATGGTCATTGAAATGCAGCATGCGCTGCAGTAGAAAAAAACGATCTCTGCTCATGTATGGTGCGAAGATGGGAGTTACCCAGTAGGACTGCAAGGTGGGTTTCTGCACTAACCCCAT